>NW_018404455.1:191319-263821 GCF_002113885.1 Mizuhopecten yessoensis
GTCATTTCATGTAATTCTGTTCAATGAATTGGATATTTGTGCGACAGGAATCCTCTTAATAAAGTATTACTACGCTGTATTTGTAACTACTGAATGATGAAAAGGGGAAGTGTTCATTTCTTGTGAATCAAACGGAAGCCCATCAAAATTCAATTAATACCGCGTACACATTAACAGATCCCGAGGTGAGTCGACTGCTTTTATGCTGTTTTATCTTAACCAACAGAAGATTAATACTGGTATATGAGACAATGATTATAACAAGTTACAACATCTAATAATAAGTATATCGATGAATATTTATATCGTAAACTCTTTCACCTGGTTTAATTAATGAGAACACTGTATTATAGTTTTGTTTTTGAAAGGGTGTAGAAACATGGTTCTGCTCGTTAAGAAAAATAGAATTGATTTATTAACAGAAACAATGTTAATACATATGACCATTGGTTCGCAACAATTTAAAAAATCAAAAAAAAATCCAGTACAACTTCTTCAAAACACATCACCTAGCAACAGGGAAATGAAATCGAATGTTTCTTTTCAGGACTATAAAGTACGAAAGTTTTGCGAGTAATTAATTTTAAAGAAACAAATGGCCATGAAATAATTTTGTCACACATTCACTATCAAATACACATTGCTTACACATTCTTGTGATTTCGTAATATTGGCGAGACTTTATTTGACTAATGAACCCAGCTATCGTTCTACTATATATGATGTAATGCATGACAAATATAGGATACTTTTGATGTGTAAACACTTCTATGCTGTACTTTGCTGACGCACCAAACGATAAATCCAAGTAGTCTTTCCCTCATCCTCGATATCCAGGGGTTACGCTCACTTTCGCTCTCTGCACCCCTGGAATATGTCATAGCAAAATTGAAGGCACAAAGATGTCTGTTTGACTGGTCTCAGGTAAAAAAACCCACCTTACCAATCGCTAGGCTGATACCTGTCCTTTGGGGATTACAAAGGAGAGACGCCCGACTTCAAAGCCTGTTAACTTTTACCTTTACGTGACCGCGAGATTCTTTTGATGTACATCAAAGGATCGAACTAGTTTTCTTGTCTCATCAACAAGGCGGCGCACACCGAGCCTTCAATGGATATCGAGGATGTCTCCCCTCGGGTCACGGCTTTTCCGCATTTTATTGAGGTCTACCAACCTTTTCAAAATCTCATTTCTGGATATCACAGATGAACTTTTGAACCGCTTCATATACATTTTGTTAATTCGTACAGCACAGTCATCTGATTTGATTAACAAATACAATATTTGAAACAAATGAGAGAAAACTAGTATTGTAAGGAGAACGACATGCATAGCACAACGCACGTGTATGCATTCCGACCACCATTTTGAAGGTCACTCGAAAAGTCGCATTCACTCGGAAACCTGTCTAACACTTTTCTTTTTATTGTGCGTCCTATGTTTGAGCGGTAAGCGGCCTTCCCCTCGATGACTCGGTGACGCAGTGTTCATGGTGTCCTCAGTATCTGTACTGTCCTCTCTCGCGTCATCAAGGTCGCGTTTATACTTGATATGTATACGGATTTTCATCCCCGGCGTCTGTTCGTACTGATCCGTCGTCTGATCCTCCTCGTTCTCATCGTCCTCCTCCCTGGCTTTTTCGTCAGTGTCTGGCTCCGCTTCATGGCCATGGAACCCCGGAATCTCCCCCTCCTCTGACGCCTCAGCCCCACCCTCGTAATCCGTTCTGTGGGTATTGCACGTTGAGTCTGCCTCCTCGATTACACTATGCTTACGGTTACCAGGAAAATTTGAACCGTTTCTTTTATTCCTTCTATTCCGAATCTCATTTTCCCGTAATACACGGTAATCTGAAATTGTCAGTTGCTGTTCGGCACCAGGACGCTTTTGGCCCTTGCCAGTGATTCTAGGTAGTTTGTCATACACATTGAGTTCTGGTTTCCGGTTCGTATGCTGCCATTGAGTCGTTTCGGGTGTGTTAGCACTTTGATTTTTATGGTTGATAATATTACTATATTGTTGATTGTCCTCAAAGTCCTTCGTGGGCGAGATATGCGTGGTGAGTTGTGTGGTCGTAACTAGAGTCGGGGGTGGATACCGGACCACGGATTCCGGCTCGTTGTGTTTTTGAACAGACGTGATTGCTAGCAAATCAGGCGCGGTGAGGTCCACTTCCTCTTTTGTTAAACCGTTCATTGGGGGAAGACGTTGGTTCTTTTTAAGAATATTCTGTCCTGACAGACAAGTAGAATTCACAAAATGAAGATGTTTTTTCAAGTCATAAATCCTACGATATCGTTTTTGGTATTCTATTTCATTATAAGCATGTTGTTTTCCAACTCTTTCTGGAGTGTCAAGCAGATCGTCAGACGATCGGCTGAATTTCCTGTCTTTGGTGTGTGAGTTTGTCTTTGACAACATAGAAGTCTGTGATGTTTTCGTGTCCGTACTGGACTGTTTAGTATAATCCGTGCTCACAGACACTAACGACTCACTCCCTCCAGTTACCGACTCCGTAGTTTCCATGTTTTCCTCTGCATCTCGCAAACGATGGCGTTTTTGGCGCCTTTTTCGTGTCCCATCAAAGGTGGGCGACATCATTTGACGGGGCGAAACACGTTGATTTTCGTGAACCGGTTTGGTCTTCATCCAGGAGTGGACCTGGCGGTCGATGTCCTTTTTCCATTGGTCAGTGTTGAGGTGGACACCGGTCTTTCCCCGTCCGGGCATGCCCATCGTGGATTTAGTGTTGCTATATCCGCCCAGCTCTTCGTTCAGAAAGGTCACCTGCCTGCAATACACACAAAGCAGTCAGAAACATATTTTCAAAAAGTCTTAAATGATCAACAAGTTGTCAGAAACAGGCAACAAAAAGATGCAGTGTAATACTCGCTAGTGTTAGCCCAAGTGAGAGTGTCACCTAGTTACAGTTACCCTTCCAGTTGTCATGGTACCCACCTCTCACTGATACGTTTCATGTGTAACGAGGACAACTGTTGGAAGTATTTCGGGAACTTTCGCTTTAGAAATAACACAAGGAGTTCAGCTCATAATTTGTAAATACTTCCAAAGAACTTATGTTATTGCAGATGTAATGTAACTGAACAATTGAACGCTATCAACATTTCCAAAATAAGACAAGGAATAAAATCTACTACCTGTATAATAACCTTACACAATTTGAAACTTTTTCGTCATGACACAAGGAGTAGAAGAGTCTCCCTAAATTTTATTTTGAAAATGTTTAATCAAATTAAATAAAGCTATTTTGAACTACGGTTAAGATGAATGTAAATTCAGTGATGCCATTCTTTGCGCATTATTTAAATAAATCCTAAATTTGAGTCCCGTTCTTGCATCTTTCAAAGTTTACCCTACAAAGTGCCTTATATAAAGCGCACAAGACTTCTGTTGCATTTCAAAATCACAAAAATCACACAACCCCTGGCTTCACTCCTGTAAAATATGACCTTATCAGTGCTTCCCTACTTCTGAAGCAAAACAATCAGTAACTGACGATTATTATTTATATCTGATAAACCAAAAAGGCTTACAATCACCATTTTACTTTAAGCAAGAAGATAATCACCCCAATGTGCATATGAATGAATAAATAAAGGGTGATATGTACATGACGTCTGTGCAAAGAGCATTAAAGGCAGACGTAAATAGGTGGGTCTTTATATCATTCTTGAATTTGGCCAGGGTGTTTGACTTTCTAATGGCAGATGGTAAGCTATTCCACAACGTGTCCGAACCCCTCCCAAAGCACCTGTTTCCATATGCAACACCATGCTTAATCGTCAACATATTGTTAGAGTCGATACAGCAAACTAACAACGGTATTAAAACAGTACTTCATATTGGTGGCCATTATAGTAATACGTGCTTGACCCTTGGGAGAGAAATGGTCCATTTGTCTGAGTTGTTATCGACATCCTTAGAGGTGACAGGTACCTGTGGTGTCACGGACACGGACAGTACCCGAGTCCACACCTGATTTGGTTAGTTACCGCTTGATCACAACAACACTGGTAGGTCCTGATAAGTCAACACCTTAATTAAATCTAAAAGTGATCGAACCTTACAGAAAACGACAGTCCTGGCTAGAACAGTTAGATAATGATAATTATAGAAAATTACTTTATTTACTAGCCTCTGTACCGAACACTTCTAAACAAAAAAAGTGTCAATGTTTTTTGAGTTGCTAGTCCACTTAACTTACACTTAGTCGTAGTGCTCACATGAACTAAAATAAAGGAAGCGTTGTGTTGAATCGAATTTTGTCAACACAACTAATATGATATAATACCAATCTTTCAAAAGTATGTTATTTTGTGATTTCAATTTAATGTTAACTGCAAAAAAAAAACATTCGAAAAATAAATCTAGGTAAGCATACATGGACTTTGCACCCTGTGTAATGTATCAAAGGCTAAATGTTTCACGATCGATATAATTATTTTCGAAATGACACATTTGTTATTGACAGCTTGCGAGTAGATAAATCGATAACGATTGCTCTTGACTTAAGTCTAACAGCAGAAAGCAATTAATTATCCTGCAACGTTAAACAATTATTTCTCTCTATACCTTGACAAGAAATAATAACTTCTCCCTATGTTTAGAGTCAAAATAATTACTTCTTCCTATCATATAACGTTAGCAAAATGTCTTCCCCTCTGCATATAACATAACATCTATATGGTTAAACATGGATTACTGATTTCTCCCTGTTCTACATCACTGAACAACGACTTTTATGTTTAGTGATGACCTTTTTCCTATCCCGTACTACAAATATTTTATAAACATACCATATATTGTTAATCATGGACGTTGTGGTATTATATACTGTCAAATAATTGTTCTTCCCTAACGCTTAAGATTTATATCGATCATATAACATTGAACAAGGGGTTCTCCCCGTCACAGAAAGCTTCACATATCGCTATAGATACCTATTTCTCCCTTCCATACAAAGATAGACGTAACCCAAAGGTGACTGCACCTTAAAAACTTTGTAACAGATTCAGTTTGCCAAAAATGAATTAAACTGCATCATACAACTGTTTCTTTATAATCTATACAATATCTTCCTACTACATCTGGTTATAATCTATATAAGATCTTCCTATTACATCATACAACTGTTTCTTTATAATATATATAAGATCTTCCTACTACATCATACATCTGTTTCTTTATAATCTATATAAGATCTTACTACTACATCATACAACTGTTTCTTTATAATATATATAAGATCTTACTACTACATTATACAACTGTTTCTTTATAATCTATATAAGGTCTTCCTACTACATCTGGTTATAATCTATATAAGATCTTACTACTACATCATACAACTGTTTCTTTATAATATATATAAGATCTTCCTACTACATCATACATCTGTTTCTTTATAATCTATATAAGATCTTACTACTACATCATACAACTGTTTCTTTATAATCTATACAATATCTTCCTACTACATCTGGTTATAATCTATATAAGATCTTCCTACTACATTATACATCTGTTTCTTTATAATCTATAGAAGATCTTCCTACTACATCTGGTTATAATCTATATAAGATCTCCCTACTACATCATACAACTGTTTCTTTATAATCTATTAGATCTTCCTACTATGTCATACAGCTGTTTCTTTATAATCTATTAGATCTTCCTACTATGTCATACAGCTGTTTCTTTATAATCTATATAAGATCTTACTACTACATCATACAACTGTTTCTTTATAATATATATAAGATCTTCCTACTACATCATACAGCTGTTTCTTTATAGTCTATATAAGATCTTCCTACTACATCTGGATATAATCTATATAAGATCTCCCTACTACATCATACAACTGTTTCTTTATAATCTATTAGATCTTCCTACTATGTCATACAGCTGTTTCTTTATAGTGTATATAAGATCTTCCTACTACATCTGGTTATTATCTATATAAGATCTTCCTACTACATCTGGATATAATCTATATAAGATCTCCCTACTACATCATACAACTGTTTCTTTATAATATATATAAGATCTTCCTACTACATCATACAGCTGTTTCTTTATAGTCTAGATAAGATCTTCCTACTACATCATACAGCTGTTTCTTTATAGTCTAGATAAGATCTTCCTACTACATCATACAGCTGTTTCTTTATAATCTATTTAGGATCTCCCTACTACATCTGGTTATTATCTATATAAGCTCTTCCTACTACATCTGGTTATAATCTATATAAGATCTTCCTATTACATCTGGTTATAATCTATATAAGATCTTCCTACTTCATCATACAGCTGTTTCTTTATAATCTATATAAGATCTTCCTACTACATCATACAGCTGTTTCTTTATAGTCTATATAAGATCTTCCTACTACATCATACAGCTGTCTCTTTATAGTCTATATAAGATCTTCCTACTACATCATACAACTGTTTCTTTATAATCTATTAGATCTTCCTACTATGTCATACAGCTGTTTCTTTATAGTCTATATAAGATCTTCCTACTACATCATACAACTGTTTCTTTATAATCTATTAGATCTTCCTACTATGTCATACAGCTGTTTCTTTATAATCTATATTAGATCTTCCTACCACATCTGGTTAACATTTAACTCCTTAATGAAGGTTTGCAAAAACCTTTTTTTTCACTGCAAAGTTAATGATGCAAAAATAATAATCCGTTTGTTTATTACGATAGGGGTTTCAACTAGAAAGGCATCTGGAATATAGCTCCAGGTACCAATGTCAAGGCAAGACCAAATATTTTGCTTTTTATGATAGCACATGGTTTCATGCTATTGGGATTTGAACTTAATTTTATCCTAAAATTTCAAGAATAATATGATACTGACAAACATAATACAATTGTTGACGAATTAGTTGCAGATAACGCATTGATAACACTCGTATGTAAGGCGCCGTTTTAGGTCCCCAGTTGTTAATCACATATAAATTTGAAAAAATCAGTGTTGACTTCCCCAAGGTGTTAGCTCACATCTTATAGACAAAATAGAATAAAGTATTCGTGAATATTTTATGGCACCTTCAAAAACAGCATGTCGACGCAACTAAAATATTGAAAAGCATATAGTACTCGCTATTATAGGCGTACAACACCGACATAGTCACGAGATACACTAGGTTCGTAAGACAGACCCGTAGTGGTGTCTATTGTTGATGTGTAAACATATTATATTTCTATATTTTTGGACACTGAAAGCTTATGATATTTTCATTTTCAAATAAAGATTGCAGTTGCAGTTATAAAAAAAATATCTGTTTGTAGCAAAAAATATAAGTGACTGAACATATTTCATTCATTTCAATGGAGAATACATATATTAAGGTACACATTTGGTACATACACACGAGTTAGTGAACCGTTTTCTCCAGTATTGTGTATAGAGTATAATTCTGACCAACACCAATGCTCTCACCACCAAGCAGCCCCTTTCCTGGTATATATATATAATTTGTCACATTAGTCGACACTGTAAACAATGATTACTAACCTTGAATCAGCGAAAGTCCTTTCCCTGAGAAATAGCGAGAATATTTATATAACTTTTACCTTGTCAATATAATAATGAACGCTTTCATGAACTTAGCTAGTTTTGACTTTAGAGTATAGGGTATTGCACACACTTATTGCGTCACAATGCGTTGTACACGCATGGAATATACCCGTATACGTCATGCGTCTTCATATTATTATACCGGAAACGGTGTAGTGATCTTCATATTATTATACCGAAAACGGTGTAGTCATCTTCATATTATTATACCGGAAACGGTGTAGTGATCCTCAACACTTCTCCCTTTGAATTCGTAAGTTGGTCAGCGTTAATGAAAATGAGTAAACATGCAGAGAAAACGTACGAAAAAGTGCCGTGTACTAAGAAACATCCTTCCACCACACCTGAATGTGACCAAAATTGAGTTATTTAAAACGTCAGACTTACCAAGTTGTGGCCCCCGTACGTAGCAATGATCATAATACAATCGAACACCAAGTCACAACCTAGCCTGGCGTTACCTGTCACTGAACTCAGCCCCGTATTGACTTTATCCAAAACTCGTTACATTGGACAAACAAGAAAGTTTGATTAAGAATCGACTAATTCTGGGTTATCGACGGGCAGAAAACCCGGATATCAGTGTGTGTAAGCTTGCTCGAGAAATTAACGGTCGAGTTGGAAGTCAAATGGCGAAATAATTATTTATCAGTACTAACGGAGGTGTGTACATTTTTAATAAAGAACGACGACCGAGCAAAGCAACCCCAGTCACCTACCTAGACAGTATGTTGTATACAGTATGGAAACCCGTACAGGGTAATATCAATAGTGGTAGACTCACTATAGAATTCCCACTTTGTAGACATGGCTTTGCGAGGACGATTATGACATGATTCAATACATAAGTATATGATAAAAAAGAAGTTACGCTTTGAGAAGGCCCTACTTGGAGTCTGCATGCGTCTAAGGCAAAAACTCTGGGCTGGGTAGCCTTCACGATTATGAGAGTTTGGCAACACCTCCCATTAAGCTACACACAGAATGTTCGCCACTGTGTGGAAGAAAATGGGTTCACTCCCCAGACCGTGACAATCCGAAATACTTAAACATTGTAGTTGTTTATTCCTGCATTTCGAATAATGGCAACAAATGCTTCAGCAGTTGCCAGTATACTGTGCCCGGGTGGAGGACCGTGCTGGGGGTCTTATGTATGATATTTTAGTGAAGAAGCACTCTAAATTCGGCACCAGATCGGTTCCTGCTGTCACAAGGGATGGACAACAGACCGCCTCCAGCACATACTGATTCTCTACACACATGGAGACACGACCTTAAAGGGCCATGGCTGTTAATGACGCTCAACAAAACTAACCGAACCGAACCTATTGACAGTGATGTGATCGTGTATGTCATATTGTAGGTAATTTCATCTTTTGGAGGAAGAAATGGGGTGCTAGTTGCAAGGGACATTAACTTTCCACTGGTCTACAGGAGGAATTGAGGTGCTAGTTGTAAGGGACATTAACTTTCAATTGGTCTACGGGAAGAATTGGGGTGCTAGTTGTAAGGGACGTTAACTTTCCACTGGTCTACGGGAAGAATTGAGGTGCTAGATGTAAGGGACATTAACTTTACACTGGTCTACGGGAAGAATTGGGGTGCTAGTTGTAAGGGACATTAACTTCCCACTGGTCTACGGGAAGAATTGGGGTGCTAGTTGTAAGGGACATTAACTTCCCACTGGTCTACGGGAAGAATTGGGGTGCTAGTTGTAAGGGACATTAACTTCCCACTGGTCTACGGGAAGAATTGGGGTGCTAGTTGTAAGGGACATTAACTTCCCACTGGTCTACGGGAAGAATTGGGGTGCTAGTTGTAAGGGACATTAACTTCCCACTGGTCTACGGGAAGAATTGGGGTGCTAGTTGTAAGGGACATTAACTTCCCACTGGTCTACGGGAAGAATTGGGGTGCTAGTTGTAAGGGACATTAACTTCCCACTGGTCTACGGGAAGAATTGGGGTGCTAGTTGTAAGGGACATTAACTTCCCACTGGTCTACGGGAAGAATTGGGGTGCTAGTTGTAAGGGACATTAACTTCCCACTGGTCTACGGGAAGAATTGGGGTGCTAGTTGTAAGGGACATTAACTTCCCACTGGTCTACGGGAAGAATTGGGGTGCTAGTTGTAAGGGACATTAACTTCCCACTGGTCTACGGGAAGAATTGGGGTGCTAGTTGTAAGGGACATTAACTTCCCACTGGTCTACGGGAAGAATTGGGGTGCTAGTTGTAAGGGACATTAACTTCCCACTGGTCTACGGGAAGAATTGGGGTGCTAGTTGTAAGGGACATTAACTTCCCACTGGTCTACGGGAAGAATTGGGGTGCTAGTTGTAAGGGACATTAACTTCCCACTGGTCTACGGGAAGAATTGGGGTGCTAGTTGTAAGGGACATTAACTTCCCACTGGTCTACGGGAAGAATTGGGGTGCTAGTTGTAAGGGACATTAACTTCCCACTGGTCTACGGGAAGAATTGGGGTGCTAGTTGTAAGGGACATTAACTTCCCACTGGTCTACGGGAAGAATTGGGGTGCTAGTTGTAAGGGACATTAACTTCCCACTGGTCTACGGGAAGAATTGGGGTGCTAGTTGTAAGGGACATTAACTTCCCACTGGTCTACGGGAAGAATTGGGGTGCTAGTTGTAAGGGACATTAACTTCCCACTGGTCTACGGGAAGAATTGGGGTGCTAGTTGTAAGGGACATTAACTTCCCACTGGTCTACGGGAAGAATTGGGGTGCTAGTTGTAAGGGACATTAACTTCCCACTGGTCTACGGGAAGAATTGGGGTGCTAGTTGTAAGGGACATTAACTTCCCACTGGTCTACGGGAAGAATTGGGGTGCTAGTTGTAAGGGACATTAACTTCCCACTGGTCTACGGGAAGAATTGGGGTGCTAGTTGTAAGGGACATTAACTTCCCACTGGTCTACGGGAAGAATTGAGGTGCTAGTTGTAAGGGACATTAACTTCCCACTGGTCTACGGGAAGAATTGAGGTGCTAGTTGTAAGGGACATTAACTTTCCACTGGTCTACGGGAAGAATTGAGGTGCTAGTTGTAAGGGACATTAACTTTCCACTGGTCTACGGGAAGAATTGAGGTGCTAGTTGTAAGGGACATTAACTTTCCACTGGTCTACGGGAAGAATTGAGGTGCTAGTTGTAAGGGACATTAACTTTCCACTGATCTACGGGAAGAATTGAGGTGCTAGTTGTAAGGGACATTAACTTTACACTGGTCTACGGGAAGAATTGAGGTGCTAGTTGTAAGGGACATTAACTTCCCACTGATCTACGGGAAGAATTGGGGTGCTAGGTGTAAGGGACATTAACTTCCCACTGGTCTACGGGAAGAATTGGGGTGCTAGATGTAAGGGACGTTAACTTTCCACTGGTCTACGGCCGGGTTCTGTCACTTCCTGTGCGGGTTTCCGTATTTTATGAGATAACAATCTCATTCTTTTCCGGTCATGTTTATTTCATTTTCATTGGTGTCACGTTACACAAAGCATGAGACCTATAAGGTAAAAACACCTCTATATTTTACGCAAGATCAATTGTCAAGATTTGTATTACCCTCAGTAGTCAATATCTGTGCTTTGTAGCCAGCATAGTTAGCTTAACATCATATTATTGTCACTTATATAACTGACAGTTTGATAATTATTTATTTTGAAACAAATTTTGCAGGTGTTCATATTACCATCACTTTAAAATACAAGAGAGGGAGACTTGTTTGTGTGGTAGTTTGCAAAACGGAGTGGAAAATAAATCATTTCTGTAAGCCATATTTAAAGCATACATTTAAAGGTTTTATAAAATCACCTTACGACCATGACATTAAACGCTATTTCACGCTATTTTATTACCTGGTGTTTTTAATAAAAAGCATTAGCTCTTTAAATACCCGAGATTTAATTAACTTTTATAATGCACACGGAACAGAACGGAGCAAAGTTTCAAAGTGAAGATCGCTCGTTAACAGATACTTGTCATGATATTAAAGTGTTCTGTTTACTACTGAGCAATGCTAAGTAAAGCATGTGGATCAAATGAGGCGACACATGTGGGACTACCTGCAGAAAACGTGGTTTACACCTGAATCTTCCTTTCGACCACAAAACACAGCAACAATTCATCTGCTGCCCCCTGTACCCTCTATCTCTTTAACCTAAGCTGGTTCGGTTTTACTAGCGCGTCTGGTGTTTGACCGTTGTCAGAGTAATAGGACCGGGTTAATTGTCATCCTGCAAAACCTCGAACAGGCATGGAATCCTGATGAACTTCAAGTTCAAAATAAATGCCCTCAGTTTTTCCGATGTCATGAGAATGCAAAATACAAAATTAAAAGCAATAGACTTATTTCAATATAGCAATAAATACTGCTGAATATGTATTATAGATATATGGCTATGGCCTGTCTGTCAGGAGACAATATGTATTATAGATATATGGCTATGGCCTGTCTGTCAGGAGACAATATGTATTATAGATATATGGCTATGGCCTGTCTGTCAGGAGACAATATGTATTATAGATATATGGCTATGGCCTGTCTGTCAGGAGACAATATGTATTATAGATATATGGCTATGGCCTGTCTGTCAGGAGACAATATGTATTATAGATATATGGCTATGGCCTGTCTGTCAGGAGACAATATGTATTATAGATATATGGCTATGGCCTGTCTGTCAGGAGACAATATGTATTATAGATATATGGCTATGGCCTGTCTGTCAGGAGACAATATGTATTATAGATATATGGCTATGGCCTGTCTGTCAGGAGACAATATGTATTATAGATATATGGCTATGGCCTGTCTGTCAGGAGACAATATGTATTATAGATATATGGCTATGGCCTGTCTGTCAGGAGACAATATGTATTATAGATATATGGCTATGGCCTGTCTGTCAGGAGACAATATGTATTATAGATATATGGCTATGGCCTGTCTGTCAGGAGACAATATGTATTATAGATATATGGCTATGGCCTGTCTGTCAGGAGACAATATGTATTATAGATATATGGCTATGGCCTGTCTGTCAGGAGACAATATGTATTATAGATATATGGCTATGGCCTGTCTGTCAGGAGACAATATGTATTATAGATATATGGCTATGGCCTGTCTGTCAGGAGACAATATGTATTATAGATATATGGCTATGGCCTGTCTGTCAGGAGACAATATGTATTATAGATATATGGCTATGGCCTGTCTGTCAGGAGACAATATGTATTATAGATATATGGCTATGGCCTGTCTGTCAGGAGACAATATGTATTATAGATATATGGCTATGGCCTGTCTGTCAGGAGACAATATGTATTATAGATATATGGCTATGGCCTGTCTGTCAGGAGACAATATGTATTATAGATATATGGCTATGGCCTGTCTGTCAGGAGACAATATGTATTATAGATATATGGCTATGGCCTGTCTGTCAGGAGACAATATGTATTATAGATATATGGCTATGGCCTGTCTGTCAGGAGACAATATGTATTATAGATATATGGCTATGGCCTGTCTGTCAGGAGACAATATGTATTATAGATATATGGCTATGGCCTGTCTGTCAGGAGACAATATGTATTATAGATATATGGCTATGGCCTGTCTGTCAGGAGACAATATGTATTATAGATATATGGCTATGGCCTGTCTGTCAGGAGACAATATGTATTATAGATATATGGCTATGGCCTGTCTGTCAGGAGACAATATGTATTATAGATATATGGCTATGGCCTGTCTGTCAGGAGACAATATGTATTATAGATATATGGCTATGGCCTGTCTGTCAGGAGACAATATGTATTATAGATATATGGCTATGGCCTGTCTGTCAGGAGACAATATGTATTATAGATATATGGCTATGGCCTGTCTGTCAGGAGACAATATGTATTATAGATATATGGCTATGGCCTGTCTGTCAGGAGACAATATGTATTATAGATATATGGCTATGGCCTGTCTGTCAGGAGACAATATGTATTATAGATATATGGCTATGGCCTGTCTGTCAGGAGACAATATGCATTATAGATATATAGCTATGGCCTGTCTGTCAGGAGACAATATGTATTATAGATATACGGCTATGGCCTGTCTGTCAGGAGACAATAGGTATTATAGATATACGGCTATGGCCTGTATGTCAGGAGACAATATGTATTATAGATATATGGCTATGTCCTGTCTGTCAGGAGACAATATGTATTATAGATATATAGCTATGGCCTGTCTGTCAGGAGACAATATGTATTATAGATATACGGCTATGGCCTGTCTGTCAGGAGACAATAGGTATTATAGATATACGGCTATGGCCTGTATGTCAGGAGACAATATGTATTATAGATATATGGCTATGTCCTGTCTGTCAGGAGACAATATGTATTATAGATATATAGCTATGGCCTGTCTGTCAGGAGACAATATGTATTATAGATATACGGCTATGGCCTGTATGTCAGGAGACAATATGTATTATAGATATATGGCTATGAGTTGTCTCTCAGGGGACAATGCCAATTTCCTCCTAAGTGTAGATAAATCAGAAAAATAAACAGTCTGGACAAACGTTGTTTTTATTAAATATTAACGAGAACAGTTATTATAGAAACAAACTGATTGTTTAAACCCGATCCCTACCTAGTCCTCAACCCATTATCGGCTTTCGTGTTTACACTTCAGAGTAGAATTTGTATGCTATGAAAACAATCGAGTTTAACGTATTTATACAGTCCTACTATATTTCTGTACGAGACTAACACTGACTGGTTTTATATACTGCGGTAAAGGGATCGTTATGTGCTGAAATCCAACTGTATGTCTGGCCATTTGAGGTGTATCCAAATTGGACTTTTGATTCAGAGCTGTACTTATATAGTACAACTAGGGATACTTTTATTACTGCAGTTAATATTGTTTTGATTGATTAGGCATGTCACTGTGAGGTTGCAAGAGTGTAACGAAAAGTAAACTTGTTATCCTGCACAAATGCACACGAAAACAACCAAAACTTGGTTAAAATTAATCTAAAAAATAAATGACCTTTATTAAAAATTCGAATTAACTTATTTACCAGCAAGCTCGAAGCGACATTTACTTGATGATTTCTCGGTGAGATGTAAACGCCCTCACAGGCTCAGTGTCATTAATTTAATATTTAAACCTGACAAAGAACTTAGGATTTTTTATCTTAAGAACGTGTCGGTGTTTGAACTGACATACCGTATCTTGAGAATTTGATATTTGGATAAAATAAAAACTTGACAAGAGAAACATTTATTGTCAAGACATTGTGTTTCTAAAATATCGTATATCCCTTTAAATCAATAAAATGTGTATTATCAGCAACAATTCAAATCGATGCTGTCATGTTTTACCGCACTTAAAGGTGACAGTAGATAACACCGCCTCTAAATATGTGTAACCTGCATTCTCACACTACAACCGACATACGCTTCAACAAAGAAGTACAACAGGCTGCAGCAATACAAAAATCGCAATCTCGCCTATCACCCACCAACAACAACAAAACACTATAAGTTAACGAATGGTCCGAGTAACAGATATATATATATATATATAAGACGGTATGAAACATATATAATTCATAATAAGATGCAAAAAACCCAGCGCCAAGAATTTATAAAACATTAATGAATTAAGACGCAACGAACTGTAAGGAGAGCTAGACACCAGAATTTAAGGGAAGGCAACATGAACTACACTGAAGGCGGAACAAGCTGGGTGATCCGGAAAGTCAAACGTTATCTGCACCACATTTGGTAACCGGCATCATGTCTTCTGTCAAGTCAATGAAAGTACGTACTAATGTACTTATAGAAGAATACATTTTTATTGTGGAGTTCCAGGAATTCCGTTGGTGTAGACTCAATTCCCGCTGGTAGAAAATAGAGAATGACTCGTTACCTTTGCCATGTAGTCTTTCTGGCAAGGTTTACGCATGAAACTTTATAAAAATCAATAGTACACATGCACAAAATAGTCATACTTTACAACCAGAAAACATGTTTTATGATTAATTGCCAAGTACCTCAAACCTCTTCAAACATGAAATGTCATGATTTTTATATTTTCTAGTGCTTTTGATATTCGAGTTACGATTGTAACATGTGGTAATTGATATATTTTGTTGCCAAAAAATATAACCCAAATATCATTTGAAACTAATTAAAGAGTAAGATCACTTGTTAAAATCGTAGACAAATATTCTCCATGTGGTGCCGTTTCATCTGTAAGGCAATATAGCCCTTCATAGTGTGCTTGTCGGAGTTCAATGTTTGCCAAACTCTTGACATCATGGCGTATGGACCTGTCACGTGATATCGTAATTACAACATTAACAACTGCAGTCTTTATCGTGTGTACATCTCGAGAGAGGCTTTTAAGTGTTTGTCAATCATCACTGAATGACCCTTGAATTGAAATGATTTGTAACTATTCACTGTATGGAATACGTATACGATGACAGGTGTAATGTAGAGATTCGTTTTCAATAGAAACCTCGTTTAAAATAAACTTTTAAAATGCCGTGGATATAGAAAGTACAATCAACAGAATCCATTACAAATACATTTCTCATAGATATCCATGAACTAATTTATTATAACTCCGTAAATGTCTTGGCTCAACAACTGACCTACAGTATACCACTTCATGATCACAAGAGGCGACCAGAGTTAGGATCCCTTCAGATTGTTTTCCGTGTGTTCTCCCTCTGGGACACCGAATAGGCCGCAACTAGTCAACTGCCGCAATTCCACAACACGGTTTTGAATTTTTCACTTTGTTAACAGTCATCTTACGACAACAAAGAGACAATGCTATACAAAACAGTTCCTTTTTAAGGTTTTTACTATTATTAATTGTCTTGTTTCAAATTATTATGCCAATGTTAATAACCATAGTAATTCAGTTTAATATCAGAAAAAATAACACCGGTACTAGGAATAAAAACAATCATTATCTCATATTGGAGGGATAATGCAATAAGTTTTGAAATGTGCAAGTTTATGCTGTAATACTCGCTTTTAAATTTAACTAAATACCGTCCAAAACATAAACGGAAAGCGTCAACCTACGAGCACCTGATTGCTTGGGTAAAGTAATGTACAAAGTACACTAAGATGTGTCTTAAAAGATAAGTAAATAGTGAGCATCCTGGATAATTCCATTATTGGTAAATGTGAGAATTCTGTCCTGCCTGATAACTTACGATTAATTGTACGACACTTCTGATCAAATAGGTAAATATCAATTTAGAATTAAAGAGTATGCGACATCCTCTTTAATAAACCCGGGAGTCTTGAGAATCTTCAGATTAAAATTTCAAAATACTATCTACTATAGTACCTGTTTCCTGCTATAACATTCCGTCATCGAGTTTTCAATTACTGATCCATCGTTATTTAAAATCCAACCCGTCTGTTGTTTTACACCACCTTCTTTAAGGATGTACTCTTCTGAGGTTTCAATCACGTTCAAGTCTCGTTTTGATCTGGTGTAATGGGTTTTTGTAATATTTAACAAATTACGATCAAATTTATTAGCAAACACGCACCTGCAAAACATGTCAAAAAACTAAATGCCTTTTGTTTGTAGAACATTTTTTTACAAGGATTTAAAACAATTACCAATTCGGCGGCCATTTTGAAAATGTGTATTAATGTGTATTTCTTGCGCTTCAAAAAAGGCCAAAATTTCACCTTTTTTGACACTAGATTGATCACTTAAATTGTCATTGTGTCGCCATTTTTAATTGTAGCAGGTTCAATTTTGCTGTACAACTTTATAATGTTCAATATTATAAAAATGATATGCAAGAAACTCGAAAATTATACATTATTGATATTTTTTTACGTATTTAGTGTTACTGAAGCACTTTTGATTTTTGACCCCGAAAAAGGTAAAAAATAACACAAATGATAATGGGACAAAAAAGAGGCACACTGACCGCCCATTTTTGTAGATGATTTAGAAAGAGAAACACATTTTCATTTAATTCATTAAATATTAAAAAAATGTTTAATACCAGAACTTTTTCTATCAAGCGTTTAATCTGCAAAAAAATGGTAAAAAATGAGTATTTTTTCATTAAAAAATAGGGGGTAGGGGTAACTAAAATCGAATACTGAGTTAAAAGCATAAGATTAAGAAATTTTACTTCCATAAATTAAAAGAAAATAATATTTTCATCAACTCTACAAACATTCATACATATCTGAAAACACACTTGGAAGAAATTGTATGAATTTGTTCTGCAAATGGTCAAAACCCATAAAATCACCTAAACTCACATGTTGTGTTAAATTGGTATCTTTGACCGATCATAGCACAAAAACGAATACACGGACATATAAGAACAAAAGTTTAATACAGGAAATTTTTGACTTCTCAAAGGTGTACATCCTTAAGAACTCTGTGCATTTAATATACAATCGGTTTTGCATTCACTAAAAGTCGATTTAACCGATTATATCGCATACATCAACCTCGAGGGACCGGTCGTATTTGTCACCATATCTGATCAAGGATTACTGATACAAACAAGGAACACCTCCGCTTTTGACGTCAGGTACATTCATATAAAGCATTAGAAAATACGGGTGTTTTCTGTGTACTGTTTTCATACTAGGTGCCATCATATAATTCATCATTTCACCCAATGTTCATGGTTCGATGATAAACTACATATGATCCCCTTTCACGTTCGAATACAATGTAACGTAATGTAGTATATATTTGTCAAACGTAACACTTGAACATCACATATTTTATATCGATTATAACGGGTCAAAGCATCGAAAGTGGATCGTATTTGATGATGAAGTATATTACAGTCTCTGTATTGTAAGTTAAAGGTATGGTGTTACGCATGACATCAATTTCCCCCATTAATAACGCTTCGGCGAAAGTTACCCCCCAGGGCTCGCAAGTGTCTGACAACATGCTTTTGTAGCAAGCACATGTACTTAATCAGTGTTCATGTGAAAGTGACCTACCTTTATCAGTTATTGAAATACGCTACAATTTCTATCTAACATGCTACAATTAAATGAGAGTTAAAGTGGCCTACGGCTCTCAGATAGCCATTTAATTGTGCAGTGCCAATAGGACTGTGTCAGAATGAAAGTTATAGCACTTACGTGTAATTGTAACAGTAGTTATCTCTGAGATTATGAAGATCGATTTATTGATTGACCAAAAAGGATTGAATCTTTCTATGGTCAAGTTCATAGTGGTATAAACATAAACGATAAACGTTTAACACGAGGAGACGACATCCGGTGGTAGTGCTATTGACAAACGGCTATAAAAACAAGAAGTAAGAGAAGAAAATTCAAATAAAGAAAGATGTGTAATAAACGCATGTATTCACCTTTTTCTGGACAAGTAACGTATATGCGTTACTACTTACATGATCATACTACTTACACTAACACTCGATATACAGTTAATATACCATGCCAATGGTACAATTGTTTTGTATTTTTGATAAAGAAATTCTGATACTGTTATTTTTTTTATTTAACAGCATTTTAGAGGTAGCATTCACTAATTTAAATAGTTAACCTTAAGCCAGTAGTTATTATAAATTCCCTCTGGGTGTTCATGCTATTGGCAACTAAAAGGCTATCTTTATTCATATATACTTGCATTGACATCTACATTTACTATTTTATCTTCTCAATTGGTATACTTTTTACATTGGTCTCATATGACCTGTGATTTTGGACGAACTTCTAAAAAAGTTATGAAAACGACAAACAATGTGATCCACTACTAATTGATTAATACAAATTTTGTGTTTCGGTTTATGTTGTTTACAGTCTGATATCAATAGTATGCCACATAACAGGTTGTTTGCCAGAATGGAAGTAAACATGAAGTCCAGTCGGAGGTGGCTTGTAAGGGTATGGTAACATGCTAACTTGTAAAACCCGTGGGATTTTCTTATAAGGACAGCCTGCGTTGTTCGTGTTATTGAACCTCATTCGCCCATTTAACTTTCATGCACGCTTCAGCAATATAACAGTTACAATATGTCCGCCTCCGAAAAAATACTTAAATGTAATACTTAAAAGATAAATAACAACTAGAAATAAAGGAGAATGTTTGATACTTGGAGATCTATGTGAAGATGTCTTTTGTTTACTTACGGCAGTCGTCCTCCCATCCAGGCCCTTCCTACAGACCAAGTCATAGTGGTGACAATTGGAGGGCCACACACTAGTTGATCCGTCCTCAATTCATCAACCACAGCGTTAATCTATATCTATACGCACACCGACTACCTAATAATAGTTCATTATATTATCTAACGCCATTCATCTACGACAACGAAACATCTGGCCTTATGTAGTATCCTTCTGCATAAGTTAGGTCTACTTTATCACAGACTATGGAACCAAGTTACTTTATATTTCATTAGATTAGCACCGGTATGCATCTCCAATGAGCAGCCATCTGGCCAGTGTAAAGTCTATCGCCCTATGTGATTGTAAATAACTGTTTACGTATTCCGAAACCTCGCTCTCCAACACACTGGAGTAAACAAACACCTCAGGTGTTCCAACCAGACACAAACGTCATAATGAAGTTATTTAAATAATCCCCCTTCTTAATTTCCTACATGCTATTTGCGTTATTAATCATTCAATGTGGACGTACCTGTTGGACAGGCAGTGCAGATATTGACCAACTATAGGAACTTCAATAGAAACCCTACTACTGTACCAGACAAGGACAATAGGCGAGTAACAAAGAGCGCCCGTTCACGTGGAGAATTGACGCTATATAGCAAACTCAATTGAATGCATTCAGACACATCTAACAAGGACTAAACTTTGAGGAAGCCATACCAAAAGGAACTTCGAAACCAGTTCAAGTCAAACAAACTCTTGAAAGTATCCGATCTTACTCTATATAGACGTTCATAAAGCAGTATTCTCCGACGATTGGTGACATATTATATATAGCTAATAGGCATACATGTGATTGTTTACATGCATTACCACTTAACAATGAACCCCGTCTTTAAAAATAGTCATGGGGTGTGATGTTTGACGGAAAATGAATTTGAACCGAGCAGAATTCTAAAGGACAAAAAAGGAACACCAGTTAAATGATTATAGGGTTCGCACATTTAATTTCACGTCCTCTGTAGGTTATTATTTTTAACTGGTAGAAAATAGGATGTTTTAGCCAAGAAACATTTTGTTCAGTATTATTGAAATGCCGCGCAGACGGACAGAATTCCATCCATGTTTTTATCGTAGATTGAATTAACTTATTCAGTTTCAGGTTTATACTTTTAATATCATTTAGGTTTACACTTTCACAAAGCAAAATTTAATGTGAAAATTGACATCTTGTTTTTTATATTACTTTTTCGCGTTTCATTTTAAATTTTTAACGTTTGAAATAGGGTCATTTCAGCAAACCATTTTAAGGCCTCAAGAGTCTCCAGTTTAATGATACAAAAAGTACATTCTGCCTCCTTGAAATACTCTGTTATCGAGTTATTAAAAACAGTAGTTATAATCAGAAAAACGAAAAACGTGTATCAATTACCAGTAGTTTGGAATTTACTTTCGGAGAAAATTGATTTGTTAATTTGCTTCATTGAATGGCTATAAAAAAGAAGCTTGAAAAAAGAGTCGCCCGTTAACCATTCAATACAACCTAAAAGAGGGGGGGGGGGGGGGGGGGGGGGGCGGTACGCAATTATAAAATGGTACAGTAACTGAGTTATTGATAGTCCTCATCTTCCGTATATAGTTACACCTCTAGCAGTCCCTAATATTTATGTCATTTTATTTAAGCAAAACATATATCCAACCTTTCGGGGAAATAAAGTAAAGGAAGTCATTATCACAAATAGGTAACATTACTGTGACATTAGATCGTTGAAACGTTCTGTTATCAACACATCGTCCGTTAAAAGACCATTTATTCGTCGTTGTTTACAAATCCGTGTTTGTGACATACCACCCTAGATGTTCCCGGGTAACTAGCATATCTGCTAAAAGAATTTGAACGTGAATTGATACACACACCATAAAACAAATTGTGATGTGTCAGCATAACACCTACATAAAATACTGTCTCCCTTGTAAGCTTTGTATTAATGGTACATTTATAATGTTATATCTGATTTGACGTAAAGTGCCTAATGCTTTAACTGACATCTTCCACATGGTGTATCACTTTAATTTTAGTTAGTCTTTATGTATAAATTGGTTATTTTCTTTTAACTTTAATCTATGTTCACACTTAATCAAGCCCCTTTTACATTTTCTTTGAAAATTATTTTTTAAACATGTGCTGTGCTTAACAGTAGTTGTTTTCTTTTCCTTATTTTTCTTTTTAACACTAAAATATAAAAAATCATCCGCCTTTGATATTTGGTTTATTGTTGTCAGAAAATATCATAAACATTCATTTTACTTAGAAGCATTTGTCTACTAATTCTAAGGTGTATAATTTAAGAGCTCTTGGTCAGGGAAGGGGATTATCTTAATCCCGTCCGTGGACAAACTTTACCTGTACGTGATGAAAATACATTTAAAAGGGATATACATGCTTACATTTAGGTCGTAGCTGAGAAATCGATGACAGTTTAGGTGACTACCCATGGTGTAAACAATGCGAAAATAATGTCAGACCTATTAGCTCAATGTTGAAATCAATGCTCACTGACAGACTAAATACTGTAGACTAATACAGTGGATATGTACACGATATTACCGTAGTATCCAACAATCTGTACACTACTGAATAACAACTTAACCAAACGAAACACGATACTTTGATCATCGTAAAAATAGGTATCTTCACGCGTCGTGGAAATTTTAGTTAAATACGTGTTACTCAATAATCGCGAAAATCAATACACTGAAATAATGATACTAACGACGGAATATTGAAATAGCGCTCAAATATTTTGACACTGCGAATGATTTTGAAGACTCAAAACGTGAATATTGTACAATCGAATATGAAAATATTAAGAAATTTACTCATAATTCTTTACTTTAAACTTTCATTTTATCCCATATGGACGCACACAAATATCAATGCGCAGAGTTTAAGTTGACCGTCATGGATTATGATTGCAGCGAAAACTATTTTTTTATATGGATCCTTCCTACAACATTTTAAAGGGGAAAATACGAACCACTTACGAACAATACTTTTCTAGTCAAGGATCGTTTGTACAAACATATACATTTACAGTTGAACAAAGCCCTTAGTACCAACTTATCAATATCTAAAATCTTTTTTAAGCAAACGGATTAAAATATATGCAAAGTGGATTTCACGTCACCACCTCGTTTTGAACTTGAATTCAAATTTGCAATAGAATAACAATTTTAATAAATGTATGCTGTAAACAATTTTAATGCCAAAGAAAGATCTACATTTTAAATAAAGGTTTTACAGCGTCGTCTCTATAAACAGAATCAAATATATTGATTTTAAATCTCAGTGTAATTATTGCAAAATCAAAGTAATATTAATTGGTTTTGTCAGGAAACATTTATAGAATATAAATGAGAGGCGTTATCGATGGCTCAGATTTTTAATGAAAACTTCTTTCAGGCATGAACAGGTTAATTAGTAATTTGGTCAAAATTGCTTTTAATAGGAAGTGAGACAGCGACACAGCGTTGCACCATTGAATAAAGGCGACAAACTTATGTCACTTAGAACACGTTTGATAATGGATAAACGATAATCTTGCCACGCTTCCATTTGTACTGTTATGACGGTTTGGTGATGATTGTATTGAACACGAAGACACTATGTAATGTATTTGCCACTTAAAATCTTCTTACGGTAAACGATATGACAAATATTCCAAATAACAAATTAAGGCTTCCTGTTTAAGCAATCTATTTGTTCATTGATTTTCTCAAATTCAATATCTGCCTACAAATACAGTTCCGACAACATCCACCTATAATTAACTTAACGATGAACTGGACAGGCTATCTACAATTATATATAATCGGTTGATCTAGTCAAGAATCTGATCAATTAATACCTTGGTCATTCATCAGAGAGCGTGTTTACGAGCTATCGTCACCCAACGATGACAAAAAGTCAGCTATGGTCGCGTGTCGCTGGGTTCAAATATAAAAACATATTTATAATATATACCGCTATTATTATATTGTCATAAATCGTAATCTGTAATCTATTACGAGACAGGCCCAGATCTGTCTATGTAATTCAGGTTTAGGTAGCAGTGTGGGTTGGCCGCATTTCGAACCATTTGATAGTACTTTGTATGCAGTACATTTTAAATACTGTCTTAAATCAGGCATATTGTATCATCTATCCTTCATAATAGAACGAAAATCACAAAGGTCATGTAAATATATCACAGGGCGTGCATAAATGTACTGAATTATTTCAAATTACGTTTAGTTAAAAAACACCGAAGTGTTCGGAATACTGTTGTTCCTATAAGCAGTCGAACACACTAACTGACAACCAACAAATTAATTGAAGCGATAAACAAGGTGCCCTCGTACCCATAATTCCTCTACAGGGAAATTCTAGACCTGCTGTATCCACCTGCATGATCGAATGAGGCGACTAATGTGTCAAAGTCTGCCCCCCCCAACTGCTGCCCTCATTGCAACACTTTGACTATAATTTCCCTCTCTCCTATAGTGTCTTTGTGTTCAGTCGTGTCTCGTTAGGTACCTCTTGTTTTGCTGTTGTCATAATAATGTGACCAGGTTGAAGGTTATGCAACCATGCCAAACTAATGAAATTAAGTGAAAAAGGGATTTTAAAGTGGATCTTGACTGGCGCCATCATCTGGGGACACCATCTTGATATCATCTTAGTTGTTGTAAGGACAAAAAAATCCAAACGAGCAAACTGTATAAAAGTCATATTATACGGACGAAGAAGGTCCTAAGTTGAAACTAACGATGGTCCGAGACTAACGATGGTCCGAGACTAACGATGGTCAGAGACTAGCGATGATCCACTGTACACACAAACCAAAATGTCTATATTAACAAGGGTCGACTGTAACTCCAAACTAAAGTGTCTAGACCAACAAGGTTCTAGTGTGCACACAAAATAATGTATCCCGATTAACGAGGTTCCAATTTACACACGAACAAAGGTGTCCAGACTAACAAGGTTTCTTGTATTCTTTTGTTCGAATAGTACCAAAATGCCAACGGAATTTGCACACTCTAGCTGTCGCGCAGACTTAAACCCAAATTTAACAAACTTACTTCATTTTGATAGTGATGTCGTGACAGACAGAGTTGCATGACGTCAACACGAAATGAATGTCAAACTTTTTCGGACAGGTAAATATAATTGCCGGGTTACATATTATGAACGTTTAAAAATTCGAAGGTATCCGCTCGATTCTCTGTTTATTCAGACTTATCTATCATATCCATTCGCGTGAATGGTCAGAAAATCATCGAAACTCTTTTCATTAAACTGATTTAATTTTAAAAAATCGCATTATCCAGAAATAAAAAGCTTACAGAGCTTCAAAATGAACAAAATAACACTATCTCATATACTTTCTTCAAAATGAATTTCTTATCAAAAACGTACTTACCTGTATATCCGAGAACAAGTCATTGGTTCAATTCGTATTTATAACCCAGCGTCAACAAAAATATCACAAACTGTCGATAACACATCTCCATAACGTCTTGATATATAACAACACACACCGAGAAACAATTACACTTTCAGGTGGCATGGTCACAATAGGGCGAGATTGTCCGATACCTGGGTACAGTCTGTAAGGTATATCGTATAACCACAGCTAGACCTGAGATTATAGAGAAGCTTAAATCTCCTGTGTTTCTTTCGGCGTTGAATAACATGGCCGCGTTTATCAGATCGGGTGAATTCACAACTTAAATAGGCTTATCCATTGTTAGATTTGTGGTGATTTTCACAGCAATTTTAGTATTGTGGAAACAGTGTGTCAGGTCTCGCGAGTTATTAAGATAGGTTAGAAGAATAACACTGCTTTCAACGCAATTAACAAGGCATCGAAATAGATTGAGAGATTAGGAGCCCGACCTATCAACTAGTGATATTTGTGTTGGTTTAACCAGACGAATTCTATACTTCCCACTCAATGATATTCAATCAATAAGTAATAAGCTCATAGGTTGTTTTTTCTTACAATTTATATTTATAAATAGACAATAACAGATATATTGTTTGATTCAAATTTTGAATTAATTGATCTGCCAACTATATTTAATACGTGTCAAATATGGTTCATTTGAAATGATCAATATCCAATGTTTGGTATGATCAAGTGGTGAGAATATTTATATTTTACCTATCATTATGACAGTAAACTATACCGATAAGGTGGTATTAATTCAGGACAAGAAATCCTACCTGTTGAATTCTTACCTGTCATATTTGTATGATTACAGAGTAGAATAACTAATCATCTTAGCTAACCTCTAATGACCTCCCACATAGACCAATAAAGTATTGTACATTTCTGAATAAATACACGATTCTAAATGAAAGACGTCCATTGTAATAGGAAATTGCATCGCTTATACAAATACTGCTTGATGGTTTAAAAACGCTTTTGTTGATACCTAGACAATAACAATAAAGACTGGCATGGGAAATGCTATAATTAACAGTTATACGTCAGTATTTCTACCATTGCTATTATATTTTTTGTTAATGATTATGTGAGGTGTCGGGCATTATACAGGGGACATGTTGTCATCTAACGGGGTGTTATCTCAACCTCATAGAGCTGAATTCTGTTGGTAGTTATCACGAACCAAGGACACCTTTATGATCTTTATTTGTTTGTCATAATCATCAATGCCGTGACATTCCGTTAGGAACTCAT
The DNA here is from genome assembly GCF_002113885.1 of Mizuhopecten yessoensis. Lineage (NCBI taxonomy): Eukaryota > Metazoa > Mollusca > Bivalvia > Pectinida > Pectinidae > Mizuhopecten > Mizuhopecten yessoensis. The sequence goes on from NW_018404455.1 coordinate 217,895, forward strand.
GCTATCAAAATATGTATATAAAGTATCACCAACGTAGGTTCTATAACTGACATTGTTCTGTTTTGAAATTTATGCTTTATTTTTAAAAGAAATGACATCAACGGATAATTTAAGGATTATCTGTTAATATAGACAGTGATATGAACATTAGCAGCAATCTGGATACTCTGTTTCCGAGGATGACAGTTTTACTGAGGTTTGTTATTAACAATTGGGGCATTAATTGTCAATATGTAAATTAAACGTCAAACACAATTGTCATAAATTAAAATTCAAAGAGGAAATACAAAATAAATGGTTAAAAACGATTTTGGTATACCTGTTCCGCATTGTAAACGGTGTATAACAAATGCCATACATATTTGTTGATCAACCTTTTTGTGTGAAATATTCCAGATTAATACATTATTAATGATTGTACAAGTCAGTCCTACAATTCCAATTTTTTCTTTTCTGTCTATCTATACTGTCGTTTGTCTTACTGAAAATCTACCACACGACTCGCTCAATAATAATGATATACAACATTTGATATAGCGCCCTATCTAGCTAACATAAGCCACTCTAAAGCGCTTTACAGTACATAAATATACAAATAATACAATTAGCATATACCTTATTTAATTCAATTATGAGGAATTCGCAGGAGCTGCCTTATCAGGCGCTTACTACTAGTCCTATGCCACCTGGCTAATATCTCCCTATGTGTGTATGCCTGCGTGTGTGCTGGATATGTATTGTGTTCTGTTTGTAGTGGGACCGTGCTTCCAACGGCAACTTTCACAGTGCCACCTCACTGGAATGCTACAGCACAGATAACGCAACATCCACCCCAGACCATTTTATACTCCACGTGGGTTGTTGGAGTTGTGTGGGCAGGAGAAAAACACTTTCTCTGATATTCCATGCGTACGACGACTTCGAGGATCGAACCCCGGCCGTCTGCGTGGAAGGCTGAAGCGTTAACCACTCGACCAATCCGCCCATAAGTAGAGAACCAAGTAATTGTTCATCACTGAGATCGCAATTTCTTTGATGTTCAGTTAATCAACGTTATTTCTGTCCATTGATGATATCTTGTTCTTCCGGATATATATATTGTTTGCAGTTGGTTTGCATGTAATACTACTCCTTAATTCTATTTTCTGATTCTTTTCATTTGTTTATTAGATCCTTATGTTTATTTTCTTATTTAGATGTGAAAGAGGGGAGGTAATCCCTGTACTACTAGTCACGATTGTCCTCATGTGAACATTGAGTCTTTAGTCAACACTGAATATATATATTACCAACATCCTGAAACCCGAGAGCCATGTGAAGGGTGAAAGCAGCTAGTTTTTTAGTCGGTCGTTAATCTTATTTTTTCTGTATATATATATATATGTATATGTTTGAGACATGTCATATAGATATATATATGTCTAACTCAAATACATTTCACGGCCATTGCATAATGAAAGATGATCCATCAAAGTTTTAACCATTGGCAAAGTGATGGTACCAAACCATTAATCTCGCACTTCTTACTTTTCATTGATCGCTTATATAGGAATTTATATATAAAGCAAAACGTAAGTTCGAGCAATTAAAGTTAAAAAATAACTCTTATTAGAGGATAAGAGAACCTAAAGAGTTTGCGATGTATGGGTTAGACAAACATTTCCTTTAATCTAAAACACTAAGACGTAAGTCCATTGCGTAAGTTCCCGAGGCCAAAATACTACCAATCCATATAGTTCACTTAACAATAGCGTGGTTTTAATAACGAACAAGCTAGTGATGAGTGAATACTTGTATGTAGAAATGACGAAGTCTCTAAGCTGGCCCAATAGTTTTTAATCAAAATCAAGTCAAACTTACTTCCTGACAATCGTAGTTATTGGCAAAATGATGACTTTAGCCTATGCCATTTAAGGGGATATTTTGTAATTAAATAGTTCAGACTACCATCAATTGCAGGAAACATATAACGCCAGTCAATTAAGTTTGATTATGACGTTGCAATAAAAGATAATAAATCAGTCACAATGTATGTTTGACGAGGCGATAGAGAACAGGGCAGTCATATATTAGGAATACTTTGTACCACAATCTCGAGTAATCGCGTAGCCTGAACTGACCCCAGTAACACTAACCCCTTCAGTCCGTCTCAAAATAGGTTTAAGTGTTACTGCCGTTGTGTAAAATGCATTTTTCCAGTAGAACCATGAAAAACTAATTTGTTTTACCACATTGCATAATAATTTATGAGGCAACATATATTGGAACCCCTGAAAACGCGGGGTTTCCTTCTGTGTTCCTCGTTTAGTGCACATCTAACTCCTTATAATCTTTGTAATGTTATCCGTCATTTGTCTAGAAATTGATATACAGTTTTTCAAGTATATGCTTCGAATAACTTACATACTGTATCCCCATTTTCTACCTTGTGCACCAGAATAATATTAGTGTGTTACATTGACGTTAAGGCCATATCAAACGAAATTTCAAGGACATTCATTTGGCATAAACACAGGTGCGCACTTTCCCTTCTACACTACACCATAGTACTAATTTAATTTATACTGCTTTAAGTCAAACTACAATGGCTAGCCCTAAAAGACTAACATCATACAAAAAGAACCTTTACCTGATTTTAAGCGGAAGGAAGGAGACACGCTTGTAGTACGCCTGGCTATCCAGATTCCTTTCCCTGACGAGGTTGGCCATACGCATTGTGTTGAAGTCGTTGGTGTTAGATCTCTGTAGACGCTGTTGCCGGTTTTCCTTGTCAAAACCTTGACTCGGAGTGAAGGACGAGATAAGCGATGACACAGAACTCGGAGCCAGTGAAGGCATCATGGACACAGTAGAGGAGCCTATGGAGGCTGCCTTGACCGACTCCAACCCATCTCCGTGCTTGTCCAAGTAACACTTATTTCTCATATCACATGGTGGTGCTGAATAAACAGATAAACAAACACACTGAAACACGCAAAGACTAAGTTTTGTTCCGAAGACTCTTCTATTCCTCTGCGTTTCTCCCCTTACTATTTCCTAATGCTGCGATATTTTGAAATCACCTTAAATGTATTTATTCCTAATGAGACGCACCATGCTGATCAGTATCGCAGAAAATAATCGCATTATGATTTATCAAGTATATATAAATACACAGACACACTTCCGAACGAAACCTTAGTATACAGAAGCCGTGGATAGCTATACTCATTGTCTTAAATTCTTTGATTTTCCCCTGCTGTTGTTTAAATTCGTGACTTCTACCGGAGGAAAAGCTATACAAATTTAATGAACTAGTAATAACCGACTTTCTTTCAAGGAGATCAAAGACATGATATGTATTGATGTAATGTAACCAACAGCACCTACATATACGTATCATATGTACACTATAGGCCTAGCTCAATTAAACAGTAAGATCAGAGAAAAACACAGTTATAGTATATTGCATCCCCTTCCACCTGCCATCCTGATTGCCAAATATGTTTTTTTTTCATTTGCTTTCGATTTTTGTACATATTTGTAAAGGAGTTCTATGGCTGCGGTTTACGGCCTCATAAAGTTATTGAAAGTATTGAACATTTCTAATTTGTCCCCTAAATCTTGGCCATGTTACCAAAACATCTGACATTCCAAACCAGTGTACTTGAATATGTGTATCTACAATATTGAACTATGGTAGATATATAAAGATAGTCTTAAAGGTATTAGTCTTAAAGGTATTTGGACTACATCCAATGAGTCTCTGTTAAAATCTTAAATATCATCAGTATTTGTGTGTTAAGACCAACCGAAAACAATAGATATATCACATATATTTCCTTCAAAGTTATGTTCATATGTCAGAAAAGAATATGATATCAATATAAAAGAAACATTACCTTTTTCAATCATGGTAACACTATTTGCACTGAGGTGTATACATAGTATGCAAATAATGCATATTAATCCATTGAGAATTTGTATAAACTCACGTATTAATCCTTTGAGGAAAATATAATCCTCCTGGCACCATATTGTGTTCCCTACGAAACGTCAGTCTCTACGAGAGATACGATATTATAAAATATAAAATTATGGAGCGGGTGGTCCTAGATATTTCGGTGACTGGTGCAGTGCCATTGAAGCGTGGAGCTCCATACACACTGATCAGACCTATCTATATACCATTTAACAATGACACAGAGCTTTGTCTGACGTTCGACAAAGCCGTGTCGCTACCATCAGATAGCATGCAGATGGTCGTTACAGAATAGTGTAATACACAACAATCTGGAAACCCAAGACAGAGAGGACATAGCTCACGGATAGACACGACTAAAGAAGCGATCTAATTATATTACAGTAGCTGTCTTCAGCTCTCCGTCACCTTATATCGGTCGTATTATCCTTAATGCCACATTCATATACAAATATAATTGCCGACATATTGCATATTTTTTCTACCTTAAACCTGATACATTTTCTGAATCCAATCTCTTGGTTATTATAAGTTCCACGTTATTTCCTATTTCCCTTACTACTAAGTCATTTAAAATACTTTGCTTCTAAGGACATAGGAATTGCCCGTCTTACAGATTCTTTTTATTCTACAATTTTGTTAAACTGAGATATTGGTATACTGACAAAACTTTTAGTTGTATACATGTATGTATTTTTATCAATAACATTTATATATTGTATTTAAAATCGTTGTAAACAATTTGAGATTTGGCACATGCATGTCGGAAAAAATTAACAAAAAACCCTAATACATTAATCTCGTTAAGTTTGTATGAAAACATTCGTTGTCTTAACAGGTTTTCATGCACCTGGTTAGGTTGTGAACAGAGGGTGAATACGTATAAGGTATAACTATATCTCTGCCAAGTCATTGCATTCAAACGTTTTGTGTGTTTTCCACAATGTGAAATGTACCTAAAAAGACTTAACACACGTTTTATGCTGAACAGGCTTTGTAAATAACTTCACATAAGCATATACACTGTATAAGTAAACTTTGACCAGGTCAGCGTAGTCAAACCGTATCATTATAAAGAAACTGTTTGATGTACGCAAATATATGTCGTTCTAAAATAAACAAGCAACTCGTTTTATATTGAAAATAAACCAAGGTTTGTAAACAGAGTGTGGCATTCTGTGAATCCGTTTTAGAATTGATAATATTGACAACAATAAAATATGACGACTATTCGAAGTGTTAATTGCATGTTGTACAAAACTCGGGCATAGTGTCATACGGAAAACCCGAGTTTTGCGAACAACCTCAAGTTTGAAATTAAACAAATAGTTAACGTTTTTGACCTTTTAAACCCCACATCTTGATTATAAGAGAGTATAACAATATAACTATGTTATATTTACAATATAACATATGCATGATAAGGAAGCTAGGATATTTAAGTCGCTCACATTGAGCTGACAGATATAACAGTAAATAAACGTCTTTAATAAAATGGGTTCTAAGCAACTTTGTTGTATAATACAGGAGCTTAAGTCGAATATTTTAAAAATTTGAAAAGACATCAGGAGGTATGGAATATTGCCTCTTTAAAACATTTCCAAAGTATTTTAAGAAATTACATAAAAACACTATATTTTATTATATATTTTTAAACTTTTTGTTTCCCCAAAAAGTACATGAGTACATATATATGTTAATTTCATTATGAAATGGTTGACCATGTACAGGTGAATTACACACCTCTGCAGATGACACTTTTAAACATGTATTCCGTCTTTGCGTATTGCAGTGTTATCTTCTCTTGGGAGCAGGTATTGATTGTTACGTCATTGGTTTGTGTGAGAAAATGACGTCGTTTTCTCAAAAATTGATGACGTTATTCTCACAAACAAGTGACGTAACAATCAATACCTGCTCCCAAGAGAAGATAACTCTGCAATACGCAAAGACGGAATACTATATACCGGGAACATTTCGCCTTTTTCGCCTTCCATAATGAGGGCGAATTTATCATTACAGCGAACATTACTGAACATCATATACATGGTAATTAAATGTGAAGGGCGAAATTTACATTAGGCGAATATGGATTATTCTGGCGAAGGTTTGAGTGGGCGAAAAGTTCCCGGTATACAATAACATAATTGAGTGACTTTTGAAGTGAAATGATTTTTGTATAATAATGACTTTTGTATAAAATTATTGAATAAAGTATAAAAAAATCATTATTATATCATTGAGTAAAGTATAACATTTTCAAGTGACTTATATTACACAATTGAATGATCTATAAATAGATATATTGATCTATAAAGATTACAGCGTACGCCAAGAATTCCGCATATTTAGGACATAAAATAAAGCGACGATCGACTTTCTATTCGCTTTGTGATGTCGTGTAAAATGAAAAAATTGGTAAAACGTTGACAGTTCAGCCAATATTTTTTTAATCATAATTCATGCACGTTTTGTTTGTTTGATTCTTTCCCCTAGTAAACATGTAAGGTAATATGAAAAAACGAAATGAAAATTACTATATAACCGGAGTAGTTCTGCTGAAATATTCTACTGCAAAGTTTAACTACAACGCCTTAAGAATATGAGGTGGTGATTTTACAAAATTAGATTTTATTTTCCAATGCCGTCAAGCATCAGTTCACCAATTGTTTTTATTACAAAGCACTGCCAGAGTTGATAGATAAATAAATACCTGACGACGTCGATTTATTTACAAAGCATGTTCTATCATCTGTTTAATCAATAAGATATTTAAATACCTTGTTTAATGAATTGCAAGTGCAGAGTATGATTGATCAGATATATGATTATATACGGTTCTTTAGCATGAAGTGTTTAACGATAACATTGATATACGAAGTAGGATGTGGTGATATATAAATACCACTAAACATAAAACAACAATACGCGTTTATTCAAAATGACAAGGCCATACTCATTTCGGATTTTTTATAAAGTTTTACGAGTTACCTCCCGTTAATTCATTAATTTATGATAATAATAAATGGTATACATGAGGAATAAAATAAATGTTCTGTTTAGAAGAGAATGATGAGCAACATTATAAATGATATTTTTTTTACGAATTTTGACTTCATAGAAATAACATGCAGTATACAGTATTTGTTTCGAAATACATAACGTTGTTTAGAAAAAGCCTGTTTGAAAAATACAGTCTAACGTTTTGAAATGTCCAAAAAAGTAGTTAATTAAACATTTTTTTCTGATTCTGATCTGTTGCAGTAATGACATTTGTAATGGTTTAAACATTCCTTACACATGACCTCTCGTTGTGTTGTATTTTTTAATGCTTCTTGCAGCCATAGCTGCATTACTAAGTGACAACCTGGTCACTTTCCTCCAATGCTTTTGTTATGGCAGAATTGGTGTCACTCAATAAGTTGACCTCTAGTACATTTACTAGAATGACGATAATTAGCACAGAGTCCCCTTCCCCTCCCAAGAAGTCATGCATTGACACAGAGAAGCTAAAACCATACTTGTCATTGTCATAAAGTTACAATTTAGCTATAATTCTAGCATCTTATTTGTAATGCGATTGTGATATTTGCAATAAAGGTTCCTCATTGCTCCAAGCAGTCAAAACGATTAAGTTGTTATATCTTTCACTTGTTCTGGACTGTAAATAAGAAAACTGTTTTGTCCTAACAACAGCTGTGTGTAAATATGTAATATATAAATGTGACTAATTGATATAAATATGACTATATAATCTTATTAACAAAAGTACAAATACATGACAAACATGAAACCCTTTCAAACTTTTAGATTCAAATACCTTGTCATATGATTTGGAGAATGTATAAATGAGTAATTATATATTCCTCCGCATTAAAGTCATTTTGTTCTCTGTGGAGTATAACATCGTGGATGCATTAGTCCAAAGTACATGCCACACAATAATATGACTAGAGCTATGCATCCGCAATACTTGGTTTAAAGTAAATGAACACACGAAAGAAACAATTTATAAAATTTTGAAATACCACAATAATAACAATGGAGTGCTATTACAAACAAAAAACGAGAGGATGAGTGAGTGTTGCTCAGTAGGCCTCCTACAGTGTGCGACAACACTAACTCGTTCTACTAAAGCGATGTTATAAATAAGTTTGCATATGTATGTCTGTTCAGGTACCTTCACATTATATATTATCTCTTGCAAGGAGAATAAAATATTTGAAATTGAAAATTAAAAGAGAAAAGAATAACGTAGACTCGAAAAAGTGACAAACATCATGATGTTATCATCAGTGATGTACCACGAAATGGAAAAGCAAAAAATTTAACAATATTTAGTGCAAGTCATATCTAATCAATAACGATTTGTGTGAAGTGACATATAAAGAAAACATGTCAAAAGGGGGATAACTCTTCTATCCATGTTATCTAAATTAGTATTTATTACATAGGGAATGTGTAATAGTTTCCCGTTCAATGCCATACGAGTGAAATATATATAGTAATGAACGGGAAAACCTTATTTTGTTTTCTTTTTATTACATTTTAAACATTTATCAAACATAAAGTATGTATTAACTCTGTGATAGGGAATCACGTTTCGTTCCCCCCTTTACTATTCATGTTTCACTCGGGATTCTTCCTCGTGAAACATACTTAATCGCGGGAGATGGAATGCTCATTTTGTCTTTCTATAAAGCTAATAAATGTATATCAACTCTACTGGCACAACAAACACTCACCTGGTTCTGCTTGATGTAGTCTATTTTATAACGTCTGATCACACTAGGGTTGATGTATGGATATGATGTTGATTCTACGTCTGTAGCTTGATGTGGAGACTAAGCGGTGTTATAGTGATGAAGAAGTCTTGAATAGCCTCTTTCTAGATAAATTTCACTTAATATAATGAAGACTGATGTCATTTCTGTCAAATAGCGTCTAAGAAGTAGATAAAAGGTATGGAGAAATGTTTCACAAACGAATAGTTATATGAGGATTGGTTCTGCGTTAGGCCTGGATATCATGCGAAAGCCCAATACCAATTCTAGATGGCCTCATGACGTTTCGGGACGATGTGGTTTCTTGTAAGTCATCATTAGTATATTCCTGTAGAAGATTCAAGTCTTCCTGAGCAATACCAGAATCATTGCTTGACGGCACCCCTTTGTTTTCTGTTTCCTCCGGTTCCGAAGGATCAAGAGTTGTTACGAAAAAGCCTCCTTCAACTTCACCCATAGAATCTGGGGACTCATCACCAGTTGGTTGGTCAGAAAAGTCATCATATTTCTGGCCTGAAATTTCTGTACTTTTATTTATGACCCCGCATCTGTTTATAACACTATTATCAGACGTTTCGGTTTCGACAGATATATTTTCATCTGCGTTTACCACAATTTGCCCATCACCAGAGTCTAGATCTGATTCTGTTGTTTTCACTCGTTTTCCCTCTGAGTCTGCCACTTTCTTGGCCGATTCAAATGTGGATTCATCGGGATCAACTGTAACGTCATCCGTTTCAACATTTGTTTTGTCCGATCCGCAAGGTATGCTAACAAAGCCACTCTCCGGGGAAGATTTTTGTCTGAGCTCTTTCGACTGAACAACAGTGTTCCTGGTTTCATCGCTGGGCACCTTGATACTCTCGCCACTGAAATCAGAACTGTCGACGTTCTTTTCAGATGCCATTTTTTGTGAACTGTCATGTTTATTTTCACTATAATCAATCATTTCTTGTGGGGGAAAAGGTGTATCTCCAACTTCGAAACCTTTTTTACTTTTCCCGTTGAAATCATTTGATTGAGGATTTTGTGTATAGTTTTTATTAGGATAACTCTTATCATTTGAAAGAGGGTAGTTATTAATGCCGCCTACATTTCCCGCGTCCCTAATATAGCGTCCTTGGTCGAGAAGCATTTCTTCTACAGCAGACTCCTTGATGTTTTCTCGAGCAAAGCTTTCGACATTTGACTTTTCCTTTTCGACCCATCTTGGCATATTCAGAATCTCTGAGTAGGTGCCATCTCTTGGTGTCGGTTCATCTTCAGTTTTCTTATACTCTATTCTTACTGAGAACTGCATTTCTGGACCTATTTTCCTGTTGTGGGGTTCCTGACTTTGTCTACTTGTCGCCTTATTAATTTGGTATCGACCTTTTTTATGACCATCCTCGTAGTAACCAGGTCTGCTTTTATGTAAGTTTGGTTTGCTTTCGGTCTTGCCAGGAGTCATATGCCGGGCCCTGCACGATAATACTTCTGGATCACTTCTGCTTAAAGATATATGCATGTCGTTTTTAGTTTCATCATCCTTTTGCAATTCAATTTCACTTATTGAAACACTAAAGTCATGTGTATTTACAAAAGGTCCTTTGACTTTGTAACCATCCGATGGCTCAGCATGTTCTCTCCCATCCAAATTAACATGTGGCATGTCAGATATATCGGAGGCAAAACTGTGCATAGGTTGAATTGGCATAGGGGCCGGGGATATGTCATCGTCCATCGACGGCACCGACTGTATTGAAGTTTGGGCGAAGGGGTTGTTAGAACGCTGGACAGACTTTATAGCGAACACTTCGGTACTTTCTCGAAGGCGCTGAGACTCCCCTGATGCCCGTATTCCTGGAAGTGTTTTGAATGTTTTACCCAGCTTCCCTGCTCTCTGACCCGTCATCAGTGATGTATTCACAAAATGAATCTGCTGGTTGGAATCGAAAACACGTGCGTATTTCTTCTGGAAGGTTGAATTCCCAGACGCTGGTAGACCAAAAGCCGAACTATTCTTTTTGGGAACTTTAACAGATTTCGACGAACGAAGTTGATGACCATGGAAACCCGATGTGTGAACGACCTTTTTCGGTTCACTGTGAGTAGGGTTGTACGAAATATCATGGCCCTGGTTACTGTTTCCTTCCGCCTGTATGTTAAGGTCGTTCCCTAAAATCCCAGTAGTCACCGTCGATACAGTTTCCTTCTTGACATCCGGTCGTCTTCTCCGTTTCTTTAGTCGTACACACTTCCGACACGCTGACAGCGACATAAGGTGAGGACACATTGGTCCTGCGACCTTCGACTTCTTGAATTCTGATCGGAGGAATTCCTTGGCAGATTTATCGGCTTGTTTCTTGTCTGACGAATTCGCATCGAGATTGACATCTGTTGTGTTGAGGGGCCGCTGGTAGGTGATGTCTTCAGAAGATATTGACTTCATAGATGATGGACGGGCCTCCGTACCAATAGCTGCGCGAGATGTATATACCGTGGGCTCAGACTGTATCCTGTACTTCGGGACATGTCTGAAAATAGAAACATACGCTTCTTCACTATTCAGCAATCGAGATTGCAGAACTGACAACGCATGTTAAAACAAAGAAGAGATACGAAAAGAAGAGATACGAAAAATTTAAAGACAAAATAAAAATATTAATGCAGATAAAATCATAAAAAGTAATATATGTATCCATTTGTAATAATATTTTTAAATAAATTTGCCAGGTTTTTTTAATGTACGTCTGGCGTCACGTTCCTAACATTATGTATCCTTCGGATAAAGCCGTTTTCATGATAGTTAGTCTAACCTATCGGTAAGTCTGGTTTTGTCTACCCTTGTTAAGAAACGCATAAACTAGCATACTTATATATTTTATTATGATAACTTGTACTGCAACACCTTTACCAAAATAAAAAAAACTACATACATGTCATAATGCCTGACACAATAATATAAAATGTAATACTTATGCATCATATATAAATTAACAAATTATTAAAGGACTTAATCCTAACAGAAACACAAAGCACATGTGTGATATGTAAGGTAGTACCTTCGCGCAAACAGTTTGTTCGGTGATATTACAATATCCGATTTGTGTGATACGAAGGACCTGGTATCTTATAATAATTATAACAAAGTGTGAATATGTAAAGAGCCAAACAGACGTCAAAAAGATGTATTTCTAAAAAGTTAAGAAAAGTGAAGAATTGACGTAGACTGTATTCGGTACATAGACCATTAATTACGTTAAAGGTATTTGTGGTGATAACGTACCGGATTGTGATTGGCAGGTTTTCCAGGCTCCTGAACACAGCCTGGTTATTTCGTTCCCTGTCTTTCTGTAGTTTCAATATATACCGTTCGGAAACCTCGTGATTCGTGATCCCGATAAGCTTCTCCTTTCTCCCGCCAATTCCGATGCTGGTAGGTGGCGCTCGGATCGACATATGACCCGGGATTGTCCCGACGCCGTGAGCATTTTCTGTCCACTGCATATTTTTGATGTCAGGTAGATCTGTGTCCCTCCTGTAACAGTAATATAACCGTGGTTCCATGATTATAATAATATGTAAACATTTTTTCATTTTTCTTTCTTCAAACAATACCAACGGTATTTGATATTTCGACGGTGATCTGGTGATTCGCAGCAGGCACTTGACACTGTCCTGCATCAACATGTGTTTGGTTAGTAACGACTACAACATTATACCACTTATACCAAATCATTATCATTGTCATTTTGTCGTCTATGTAGTGATGTAGTGTTACTGATCTCTAATTACGTCTCCTACCATCCACTACTAAATATGGCACATACAGGACGAGATTCTATTACGACAAGCACCGTAAGTTTCATTGATGCATTTTGTCCAACACTTGATTTTTTCTTTTCTTTTTGTTTGTGCTGGTTTTAATCATTTTGGGTTGAAATGCATACAATATCATAAAATAAAAACAGAATAAGAATTAATATCAACAGAGATTTTAATAACTTGTACATTTTATCGTAACGATTATTAAGCTAACAATTCGTGCTGTATCTGGGTTCAGTAAACAGGTATCTGCGTTGCGACACCTGATAACTAGCTGTTAAGATGATAACTGTGTTGTAGTTTTACCGGTAAACAGATAGGAATTATATTGCTGACATATAATAGTCTTAACTCTCTCTTCGCACATTCGCCGTATTTAAAATGTATGTAGATTTAAAAAAAAAACTTCATGAATATAGCAAAATTCAACTTAATAGTTTCATTCAAATTACATAATTAATTCTTTCTAATCGAAAGTTAAAGGTAATGTTCGAGTTGCACATATTAAGAGATAATTTGAATAAAGAAAATTAATTAATTCTTATAAATTCATATATCTGAAAAAAATAGTCACATTGAAGTTCACATTTAATTGGCGTCAAGTTGTGCATGCTTTAACTAACTACCCTTGACCGTGTCCTGGAATGTTAACACACATTTACTTTTAAATTGAACGATTCAATATTGATTTCAACAAATTTCGATATTGATGATGTAATTAAAACGGGTATGACAGTAGGAACTCACTACGACTCTGCGTAATATGGACGTGGTTTGCAAACCCTGGTTAGCTTTATGACCAAATAACAAAATGTTTCCTTATACTATCAGCACTAATCTACCAGTAGTAATATGTCCGAATAAACCCATATGTGTGCAAATTATTAACAAAATAGATATAAAAATGTTCATAAGGTATTTTGAAAATTTGAGTCAGTTGATCCTTAAGCAAACAAAGTTGTGAGCTATCTGGGTTCGACCGATATTGTGAGCCTATTTTCGCATGCTTACATTACTGATGTAAGTTAAAAATAAAATTAAGCGTAACATGTTAACGGTCATACAAAGGATGAGTTAAGTGTCATCAATTTTTTGCTGCACTGCATCACTAGGAAATGCTAAATCAGTATTTGATTATCGATAAAAACATACTTTGATTGAGTAGTTAAATTGCAAACATTCTCCAACTGAGTTAAGGGGCTTCATTGTGAGTGAGTACTTACTTTAATACGTATATACAGCCTAAGTGGTGATAAACCTTCCAGAGGTTAGGGTACACAATTTGTCCTAATCTCTGTTATAACTGGATTACAATATAACTTAATTTCAATATATTTCGTTCCGTTAAAATAACATAACGTCAACTAATCTCTATATAGACCATGATTCGAGTTTGGCATTTGTCGCACTATTAGAGACGTAAACGTTACGTTAAATGAAAACAAATATGTAAATTCGTTGCTCTGCTGATAGAATGTTAATTACAGCTATTGGGTATCACGGTGTTACGGAGAGTATATACCCCACTATTTCGTGTTCCGTCTGAAAGAGATTAACGTGCAGATGGTTTTGTTCCATAAACTGTAAAAGTTTCACTCTGTAGAATTCAATCATTTTACAATATATTGTGTACTGTCACATCATTTCTGTCAGTTAATTTAAATAAACCATTAAAACGGAATGGTGTTCTTGACAGACAATAACAGACTTTCTTCCACTTCCCATCTAAAAAAACTTGACTCTGAGAGCTGATTATTACTGAAGTTATATCAATTGTCTATACGGTTTGAGTGTCAAGTGACTATTTCTAATTTCACATCGTATTTATAATAACGATGTTGTGTCCATTGATTATTACAGACGTAATTTCACACACCGTATATGTTCAGCACGTCATATGCATTTGATTGAGATTGTAAAGGTAATACATGTCATTTTCAGAACGTCATAACCATCGGTTTGAGATTATAATAAAATATACTAGTCGTTTTCACTACGTCATAATCATAGTTTGAGATTATAATAAAATATACTAGTCGTTTTCATTTCGTCATAACCATGGGTTTGAGGTAATGATAAAATATACTAGTCGCTTTCACTACGTCATAATCATGTGTTTGAGATTATGATAAAATATGCCTGTCGTTTTCACTACATCATAATCATGGGTTTGAGATTATGATAAAATATACTAGTCGTTTTCACTACGTCGTAATCATCGGTTCGAGATTATGATAAAATATGCCTGTCGTTTTCACTACGTCATAATCATGGGTTTGAGATTATGATAAAATATACTAGTCGTTTTCACTACGTCGTAATCATCGGTTCGAGATTATAATAAAATATACTAGTCGTGTTCACTATGTCATAATCATGGGTTTGAGATTATAATAAAATGTACTAGTCGTTTTTTCTACGTCAGCATCATAATCGTGAGATTATGATAGAATGCTCTAGTCGTTTTAATATTTACTATGCATCTAATATAATAAACACATTAACAAAAAAAAAAATAAGTTAAAACCATGTATTGATTTGATCAATGATAAAATAGAAAATATCAATCAGGCAAAAATAGGATAAATTATGCTGCTCTTTATTTTAGAAATCAAGTACAGAATGATAAATGTATGACTATCTAAAGCATAGGATGGCATATTTCATATAGCACATAGACTCAATGCAATTTACAACAATGTCAATTTGTCATATGTATGTTGTAAATTATACGTTTGAAAGTTATATTTATCATGCACAAATGGTTTTGAAAGTGGTAAACAATGTACCAATACATTTACAAGTTACATATATAATGTACCAATACATTTAAAAGTATCATATGAAATGTACCAAGACATTTTTAAGAAACATATACAATGTACCAATGAATTTAAAAGAAACCTATACACTGCACCAATACATTGTACCAATACATTGTACCAATACATTTAAAAGTAACACATACAATGTAAGTTTGATACACGTAAGTTAAAGACACCTGTTGTACTTACATATTACAACAGAGACAGACTGTGCCCACCACATGTCTGAAGTGAAGATGTGCCATGTCAGACGTACTATATCACCCTTGTCCACTATCCTCTAATAACCACACAAGGCCTGATCAAGCTCTTACTGTCGATAACGATCATTGTACCGCACAAACGTCTGACCAATTAAAGCTATCCCTATGGATCATCGTGACTGTCCTCTTCCCTAAGGTATCACAAACCCCTCTCAACACAGTGCACCAACCAAGGTTCAGCGCGGACGGTTTACACAGTGAAGAGGTCTAGCCCCGACGTATGCTATAACTTTTTGTTTCATTCAAATATCGATTCTAATCGGCTTAGTTCACGGACAGACAACAATGCATTTATATATAATATACCTGTATTGATATATATAAACTAAACCATAATGTAAGGTCGGGAAATCCTTTCACAGCTAAGGTGAAAATCCTGTCTTTGGTTATGTATGATATTTTATTATTATCGTTCATTCAGTGGTAGATAAAAAAGCAATGCTTCGACCTATTTAAAATTCAGTCTCGAATTGTTAGTAATTGATGTCATTGTGTCGCCATACACAATTTTGATAGGTTTATTACCTTGGCGGAGTTTTACAGTGAATAAACTCATGGTAAACAAACAATGTTGATATTTATAATACAGAATGACCATATATAATAACAGAATTATTACTCAAAATGGTTGTTATCAGACTGAAAATATAGATATGTAGATTAAATATATGTGTTTTCTCGTGTACTTTGTACAATCACAATAGTTCTATCGGGAAAACTGTTAAAACGGGGTTAATATATGGGCTGTCAGAAGTTCGTATTCAAAATATATTTGAATTAATATTATAATTGTTGTGTACTTTAACTTGAGATATCTAACAACAAGTGCTTGGTACAGACTACCTTTTTCTAAATCACAAACCAGTTAGGTAAGAGTAATTTCACTGTCACTATGAAAATTCAGCGTTGGTTGCGGCAACGATCAAACGGACAACTCGCAACATGACTGTCATTTATTTGTGTTTTCTGATATCATTACATTGTACGTGGTCTGACTTGTTGTCGCTAGCTGGCATCTTATTTCGACCTGCCCTATTTACATAAAGAAAACAGTCGCTAATCAGATAACGTGCCTGATTTTACGGTTAGGAAGAGATTTGCAAATTTTGCGGTTTTAAAACTTCCACTTTTGATTGTTCGCGTTACTAACATGTAAGTGCGTGTTATTTATTGGTGCGATGAAAAATAAGCGTTCTCCTTTTTCGTGATTTGGTCATCTCGCTACTGAAGCGAAAAATTAGAATCTTGTCAAAAAGAGCTAAAGTAAAGAATGTCTCTGTTTTACCAATATACAATCTACTGTATATCAGTCTGGTTTAATATTTTATATATCTTATAATAATGACATATATTTATAAACTGTGTATGACCTGATCCATTGACATTAAGAGCACATGGGATGAAATGTGAATTTCCTACCTATTAACAACACTTCACACTTACAATGTAGTTTTATTATCCATACCGGAGATTTAAACCTTCCACTGAAGTGACCTCTTCGATTCAGATACTTACAAAAGATCACGACAACGCTACATATCAACGTATCAACCCTACGCTTGACATTTCAATTAAAACTGTTAACTTTTAACTTGACATTTTCTTCTTTTTTCCTTTTAACTTTGAATAAAATTTCATTGTGTAATTAAAAATAAATAATGTATGCTGTTAATGGGACGCTATTAAAAGAAATATGATTTATTTATCCTCCCACGACATGTCCATACAAACGCATTGAAAATCAATAATGATATATCCATATATGACAATTTTTTTAAATATACCATGAATTTAGCAAATGACAGTTTTTACTGTTAGAAATATAGTACAGGCGGAAAAGTCCAGAGGACCTTAGTCTTGAAAGAAACGTCCGTGTGAGGTCGTATTTCTATGTTCGCTTTACTTATTGAAAATCGATGAATCAAGCTTAAAGCGCATTTGAAAAACATTTTCGAAACAACGAACCATGATTGAAACCATATATTTATTGTTTTACAC
This sequence comes from Mizuhopecten yessoensis, assembly GCF_002113885.1. Taxonomy (NCBI): domain Eukaryota; kingdom Metazoa; phylum Mollusca; class Bivalvia; order Pectinida; family Pectinidae; genus Mizuhopecten; species Mizuhopecten yessoensis. Next base: position 235,533 of record NW_018404455.1, read on the forward strand.
GTGTCATCGTAAAAAATGGAGGACAATAAGTGATTTAACCGTAGTCACACTTTGAAGTTAATTTTATTCTTTATTTTTCTAAGTTTTAAAAGCGCACATAAATGTTATCAGATAATTAATCTTCCGCCTGGTACCTTTAAATGAGTATATAATAAGTGATGAATGACAAACTATCTTCGACAAATCAAAGGACAAAGGCAGAACTATGCCTATGGACATAAATGAACCCCCATTAAAGAATGCTAATCACCCCAAAACAACGGCTGTCAATATTACTTTTAACGTTTGAGAGGTCATCAAGTAATATAATATTTTGACACACGAAGTCGAAATACACTTTTGCCTCCAGGATCGTTTATAGGATTTTATCAATCGAAACAGGCATGTCAGGTAAACAGGATTCTTTCCTTTGAATTATGATAAATTTGTTATCATTTAGTTTTAAATTCCTTTCATGGGGTATTGTAAATCCTTAGACACGTATATTTCAGATGTGAACATCCAAACAAAACGTTATTGTATGTCGATTTATCCACTATGAAGACACTAAGTACGTGTCTGTTATAGCAACGATTCTTATCCATATGGAATATCAAAAGGATCCGTAAAATGACTACTGGTATTCTATTACTTTGTTCAAAACACATATTGCCACCATGAACTATCTAATAAAACGGAATTTTTGTAAGAGTATTTTAGAAATTGTCCTTTTTAACACTTTCCCGAAATATATAAGAAAACCAGCAAATGAAGAACCACCAAAACATAGTGCCAAGAGAATAACAGGTATAGTTTATGTTCAATGTAAGGAAAGAAAAAAACAAAGATGCATGATAAGACAAGAGTGAAACAGATAGATTGTATTTTCTTCGTTATCCCAAAAGTAGAGAAAACATCTACACTTCATTTGCACCAAACAATTACTTGACTACGAACCTTCCGAATGACCTTATTCTGTTTACGTGTAGTTACACATTACAAAAACACATATCTTAAGTGTTCTTGTTGTACTGATTGACATTTTGGAGAGGTTGACATAATAAACATGCATATGATTAAAATGTCGAATTAAATCTGTTATATGACTGACGTTAATCAATCAAATGATGTGTAATCAAACTAAAAAAGGGCGTATGTTGTGTTATAAAGGCGGTGCCATAATTACCAATATATTTATTAATATTTTATATAAGTTGACTTCACATCAGTAGGTTTATAATTCTCTTGACATTAGGTACTTTAAGTAATTTAAAGGGTATGTTCAACAGTCGGGGACTACCCGCAGCACTTACCCAAACAGCGCGGATGACAGACATATTGACAAAGCTATCTCTTCAGTCATGTGGGTTTCAGTGAGAGATATTTTGACATTTATATTCTGATTGATCCCCAGGGCTACACCAGATACATGAACTAATGTCTATGTACGTTAGGTATTATTTACAAGAATACATAAAACACACACATATATTCAACACAACATTACACTTAGATTTTATTGACGCGTAAACAATGATATAATCCGAACTAGAAGTCGACAAAAAGGTCAACAGAAGGAATTTGAGGGATATTAAATATAAAACAACAGCAGGATAATACGTGTCAAAAAAACTGTAATTTCAACACAAAATAGGGGAAAATAGGAAAGAATATAAACAAACCTTGCATCAGGGCGTTACAAGGTGAAAAACGCCAGCCAGTCACAGCATCATGATGTCGAGATAACGAGCCCCTACCATGAACCATGCATAGCCAGTGCATTGAATAAGCACATGTATTCCATATGTCAAATTATAAACTTGTTGAATAGGAAGTCTAGGAATTATATTTATATTGTCTACTGAATTTTGTGACGGACTATAAATATCATTCGATACTGATATATTTTAAATCATTTAAAAAAACCTTCTGAAGCTAAAATTAGAAGGATTCAGTTGAGAGTAGGTTCCAAGTGATACGGAAACCAACTGATAAGTTCTCGAATTGTTACAGTGGTCAACTTGGTACTAGGTTTTAATTGAAACAGGTATCTACTTGATACAGGTCTTAGCTATTGCAGCATCTACTTGATATAGGCATCAGGTTAATACATAAATTAAGTTTATACAGGCATGAAGTTGTCAAAGATATCCAGTTGATACAAGTATCTTACTGGCATAGTTTTCCTCCAACCTTCACAGGTGTGCCCTCCCCCCCCCCCCACACACACACTCCCAACCCCTATATGGTTGTAGCCTCGCCCATATTAGCATGCGCTAAACTGTGACGACATAAAAAGTGGATGGCGATATTCATGTACCGAAAATTATTTTGCTTACCAACATCTAATACTACTGTCAGTAATTTAATACTGAATAGGATGAACAAACAAACAAAAGATACCATCCCCTACCCTGAAGGTGTAACAGAGCAATCTGTACACTGAGAGTGATTAGCTTATTTGATCGTCTAACCCTTCGACCCTTAAGACCGGGACAAATTCTATTGACCCAATGATACAGAAATCAAAAGGATACAAAAATCAAATTGATAAGTAATCCAGTTGATACAATAGTCTAGATGTTACAATTGATACTGGTGACCAATTGATTAATTATGTTCTATGTTGTTTTTACCCCATTCTTCCAAGCACCACCAACATCATTGTCATTAAATGAACGTGGACATTGCTGACGCTTCAAAATACGTTGAAAGGGTTTCCGTGACACTGTAAAGTCTATCAGATGAGACTTTGCAAATCTATTGTAATTTCAGTTCCAATGAATTAATAAAAACTATTTAACAACAGCATATAGAATTAACCAGTAAAAAGTGAATATCACAATTCTATGGTATCAAAACATAGAACGTTAGTGGTCCACATCACACCCAAACAATGCAAAACGGTAATTAATGAACAACAATTCACAACTTACCATATTTACAAAAACATTAATGTTTAGTGTCAGATTCCTTTCCGTAGTAAATGTTCTTGTCTACCATAAATGCTGCACACGAAAATTGTTGAACTCGTCAATACAGTACATTACGCAGATATACCGTTGTTAGGTTCGTCTCATCAGCTCAATTATGTATCTGTCATCAGTAATCGATCACATACGTAGTGACAAAAACGCATATCTAAACCTCTGTTTAGCTCCAGAATCAAAACATGAAAGTGACCTGATGTGTAGATTATCTGACCACCAACTTCTGACCGTTATATTTGACCTTTCGGCTCAGACTCGTTGTATAACAGTTTTTACTCGCTGTTAGTTTTCCGTAAAAATGAACACAGTATATAAATCACACGGTTTACATCCAAGAATACATCATTAAGGATCGTGTTGAACAGAAACCCGATTGTTTGTTCCCCATAAACACCGGTCAGGAACTTAGCCTCGCTGTATACACTCGGTTGAGTTAAACTCTGCCACAGTCATTGAATACCGAGATTAGTGACTAATTAGAAAGTGAAGGCTACATAAGGAATTATACAATGGTGCATGTAGTTCATATATACAGGTGTAATTACATTGGTACCTAAGGCGTGTTCAGCTGTGTAGTATACAGGTATATCTAGGTACAGTGTTGTGTGCAAGTGTGTTATATACAGGTATATTGAGAACAGTGCTGTGTACAGGTGTGTAGTATACAGGTATATTTAATACAGTTTTGTGTACAGGTGTGTAGTATACAGGTACATTGAGGTTATATATTTTTATTCGGGTGTGTAGTATACAGATATTTAGAGGTAGTGGTACAAATGTGTTCATTATGTTCGCTGAGGTATACTGAGGAACAATGATGTATGCAGGTGCACAGTATATTGAGGTACAGTGGTACATATGTATTGTGTTAAGAAGTGCAGCACACAGGTATATATACAAAAATGTCCATAAGAGTACTTATTTCGCGACTTCAACAAGACAGTGAACATATCCAGAAAAATAATACTCATGCAGTGTATAGCCGACAACCTCAAAATTACAAATTGAACAATGCTCAATAATGACACAGCACTATAGTGAAGCCGTATCAGATATATATTTATATGTCAGTGTGTTCGGGTACAGCGGAGAGTTAATCACCCTATCGTGTATTCTGAATAGCGACGGGTAATGATGACTGTCTTGGTTTTCAGTCCATCTCCTGCCCGATAGTAACTATGGCCCTTATCATCACTTTTAAACTGGGGTCGATACATCTCACAGAACTCTAAATCGTTCAGCTATATTTACATAAATAATTAAATTCCAAGACTTGCCAACAATATGCAGTGCATGAGATGATAATATTCTATTCAATAAATTGTATTGATAGATATTATAATGAAAAACTAATAATCCATTATTGGGTAGTATACACAAGTACATGTTGATTCGAATGTTTAAGATATGACCTACCTATCACTGTGTCTAGTATGTAACTAATATTTGTACAAATCGTATCCGTTCACATACCAATAAATTGCGATTAAGGTACTCGTATCATCAATACATTAGATGATTTGTTGCTATTATAATGTCGGGAGAATAGAGATGTTGGTCACACAAACAACGAAACCTTCTTTTTAGGACAGGGTAAGTAATAAAATTGTGTTCCTTCATCAATTTGTATGTCTATGTATTTAAAAATACGCATTCGTATGTATGTTTGTAAATAATAAAACCTTCAAACAGTGGCGCGGTGTTTCACAGAAGCACCTGCACAGGAACTTTGTTTACGGGGCTACATTTTGTGACAATAATGCACATAGGTTTTACACCTATGGGTTATAATCATGCCCTTCCTTCAATTACACCTCTGGCAATGGACTTAAACATCAACACATTAATTGCTAGAAATTGTATAGTAACTATGTATTAATAAAACCACTTAAGGTTTATATAAAATACGAAATGGCCTGGCCATGACAACGGTAATTGTAACGCACCGCTTCATGGTGTGTTTAATGACAACTAATGGGTACCTAATATATTGGAACAAACGTGATGATTGTAGCCGAAGGTTTTACATGTAAGGCACATGGATAGCAGAATAGGTTTTTAATCTGTTTAATTTGGCGCATTTATCCTATTTTGATGTAAATGGTGCGTGGGCATGGTCCTTTTGAACAGTTACATTTATTATGTAGGCAAAACTGGAAGAGTTAAATACAATTATTTACAACAATTAATAAAGATGAATACGTACAATTCGTTTGTTATATTAGAACACTAATACTAATAAACCAGACACTCGGCTTTCCGATGAATAGTGTGGAGTTAGCATATTCTCGTTTAGAATTAGCAGGAAATGTCAGTTTTTAATTCAGTTGTGGAATATACATATACGTACGGATGCGAGCTTTTGGAATGTGTCGCCCTAAATGGGCTATTGTTTCGTGTGGGCAAAACAAACAAGTCATTTTTCAAAAGGCCCAATATCTACAGAAACCTCGACCGTCGACCTCAAGTTAGGAAAACGGTTATTAGATGAGATTTAAAATTTTCAATTTTGTCTCCTCAATAATTTAACAACAGGATTCACCAAGAAAAAAATGATTGTTATATCGTTCATACAATTATCTCAAATCTTACAATTTCAAATTGTCGATATTACGTATTTTTATAAGGATATTAGATAAGGCTGTTAACTGCACAGTGCATGTTTGGGTTAAGAAATAACCCATTATTATACAAGCGTTTAGTTAATAAAGAGTAAAATCTTGACCTATAAATCTTCGCTAATCCTATCAATGTTGTTCAAAGATCAATGAGACTTTCTAAACAACCTCACAGTAATACATCTTACGGGATAAACGTTCATGGTAGGTTGGACATTAACATGACCTAGTGCCCGAAGCATTACGAGCCTACACACATAAGACTTATTTTAAAATTTTCATTTTCACAATTACAATTAATGTTTTTAATCTTTTTAACTGTTTTGTAGGCAGGCGATCATATAGAATCCAAACACGGACAGATAAATTCCTCGAAAATATGAAATTATGCCAGCCAGTTAGGGGATGTTCTGTGACTAATATCATAACAAGCTGTACTAGTGACCACTGTTTACTGGGTGTTAAGTAGATATAGTGTAAAGTTACACCGAGTCCTTACACTCTCTTCATTAAACAGCGATATTGACAGGTAAAAATATTCAGTTGTCGAGTTAAATATTTACAGAAGAGATAAGACAAGTAGCCCTCTTAATAATTTACTTACTTAATGCGGTCATAAATGGATGTTTTATAAACATAAAATAAATAAACAAATAATCCTTTGACCTACTTTTGTTTTATTATTTGTTTCTTTATCTCGTTGTTTGTTGTTTTTGCAACATAAAGCAATTGACTACACCTTACACTTGTAATGGAGACAATTCAACGCCAAATGTAGATAGGTAAGTCCACCTCACTTAAACGTCCCACCATATAATAGCACAGTACATATCATCCAAGCAATTAATATTCCGATCACGGGGTAACCATATGCATCGGTAAGGCAAATAAAGACGAAAATACAGTGAAAGCTTGTCTAGTATAAAAGACCAGCATGTCTGAGGACGTGACATTTCTTGGATTCGACATAAATTTACATGGCGGATGTCATCGATGAAGCAGAAGACGCTTATCCTCCCGGGACACCTGGCCTGATTATCCGTGTACTTTTTTCAAGGGTCTCAATGTAAATCATGCCCGTACATTTATCGCTTTTGAGTTCGAATTATGTTTTTTCGGTATTTGCTTGGTTTTTTTGGTGTCTTTCTCTAGGAAGAGGTTATCAGGGGAAACATCTAAATCTACAGTGGCCAAAATAAAAAGTCGAGTTGGCCGATATATTAACGACCATGTACTGAAACATATCAGGTTAATAAGTCTGTGGTAGATACCGATATAAAACACTATCTTGAAGGTCAGTCATATTGAAAATACCCCGAACACATGCATTGCCGTTTATCTAAATACGTACCCGATTGCTAGACACAAATAAGCCTGTTTTATAACATGAGCAAAGAATAATGATTTTAATAACGTTAACCATTACGACCGTCCTTTTTCATAAAAGCACATGAGCTCACAGAAACACCAGAACATCTATTTATACCATGACGTACTGAGACTAATTAAAAGCCACCTTCTGTTTGAAGGTCAAGCCATTCATAAACAGTAGATCACTCACAAAACCACTTGAACGGTATCGGGAATTACTTACCGAGGGGAATTTGTCTCGGAATGCTGTCCCCCATCTTTACTGGCCTGGCTACTGCAAATTAAACATAAAATCGTCAGGAAATTTAAAGTTACTCGGTAAAAGGATGGATTTTGGGGGAGAGTTTTTCCTTATGGTCGCTATAATGTTTTCTGAAAATGCTTTCTCAGTTTAATGTCCGGTCAAGTTTGCCTCAGTAACATTAGTTTTGTTATTATTATGATCAAAGATAGACAGTACAGTAAAGTTAAACAAGGGTGTACCTAGATACACGAAAATATTAACACATATATAACTTACCTATTTTTCTTTCGTGCTTTCCTGTAAATAAAACAACAAAACTTTATTTACATTAAAACGAAAAGATTTAATCCCTTAAAACTTAAAACAATTAACCAGTATTCGTATTGAAGTTGATTTGAAGTTGTAACAACACTGTTGTTGTTGAAAATTTCTTGCACTCTGTCAAAATACAAGAACATCAGCTTAACGTTAAGATAAGTCTAATGTGGGGTAGAAATATGAACCAATGTCATCTGATTATGGGAATAAAAGAGACAAAAACGAAATTCGTGATCGATAGAAAAAGACAGGAAACAACATGGTAATTTTCAACTTGGAGTCTTATGCATAGGTTAGATAAAACAAACATCTGTTTCAAACCACGTCAGAACCGATTAGGATCTAGAATGCATTATCTATTTGGCAATTGCGTTGTCTAACTACCAAAATAAGGGCTCTATATGATTTGTACATTATATAGCATCCCATTTACTGAGAAGTATGATACGTTGTTAGCATAACAGTGGTATCATCATAACAAACAATTCTATAAAGTTATCATTGATCGAGAGAGAATATTGAAAGCGACATGCCAGTCTACAAAATATCTGCTGAAATCAGCAGTGGATCAATCAAATCACAATACGACAATTTATGAAAATCATTTCTGAACAAATTGTTGTTTTATCCTCTGAATGAAGACTGCACTGGAAAACAGTGTCGGGAATCTAAATATTATCATGAATTATAATATATGGAATAGAACTTGTCCAAAAGTCTTACCTGACCACTCTGTGCTTGACCACGTGATTACAAAACACTGATTTCGAACAAACGTAGTTTCTTGTCATACTCGAAGACGAATGTTTATACTGCCATAACTCTGTACATCACTTAACTACAGCCACCGAAATTAACACTGATATTGATTCCTGTCTCGTCTAAATGGGGTTCAGGCGTTCGTCAGTCTGGTCCATTTAGATTTAAAACAGATAAATGACATTAGATCATTTCAATGATTTTATGCTACATTAAAAAATACATTAAATCTGTTTCAAAACATTGTAAACCTACTTTCAACCTATGTTAAAGTGTATTTTTATGGTCTACAGTTAATTAAATTAAGACAAATATTTCCTTTTTAAATGCCAAATAATTTAGTTGTATGATTTATCTAAACGCTAACAAGTTAGTTGCTATTTATTCACATGTGTGAAATTAATTTATATTAAGAAATTTAAATCAAATGTCGGAATACTCATAACCTACTGTTAATTTCAAACTCAAAAATTCAGCATTAAGCCATATAACTTTTAAACGATAGAATGTATGAAATTGTAGCTATGGAATGAGCATTGGTTAAATACAATTGTCACCTATATTGTATAACATTGTAGCTATGGAATGAGCGTTAGTTAAATACAATTGTCACCTATAATGTATAACATTGTAGCTATGGAATGAGCGTTGGTTAAATACAATTGTCACCTATATTGTATAACATTGTAGCTATGGAATGAGCGTTAGTTAAATACAATTGTCACCTATAATGTATAACATTGTAGCTATGGAATGAGCGTTGGTTAAATACAATTGTCAGCTATAATGTATAACATTGTGGCTATGGAATGAGCGTTGGTTAAGTACAATTGTCACCTATAAATGTATAACATTGTGGCTATGGAATGAGAATTGGTTAAATACAATTGTCACCTATATTGTATAACATTGTGGATATGGAATGAGCGTTGGTTAAATACAATTGTAACCTATAATGTATAACATTGTGGCTATGGAATGGGCGTTGGTTAAATACAATTGTCAGCTATAATGTATAACACTGTAGCTATGAAATGAGCATTGGTTAAATACAATTGTCGCCTATAATGTATAATATTGTAGCTATGGAATGAGCGTTGGTTAAATGCAATTGTCACCTATAATGTATAATATTGTAGATATGGAATGAGCGTTGGTTAAATGCAATTGTCACCTATAATGTATAATATTGTAGATATGGAATGAGCGTTGGTTAAATGCAATTGTCACCTATAATGTATAATATTGTAGCTATGGAATGAGCGTTGGTTAAATACAAATGTCAGCTATAATGTATAACATTGTGGCTATGGAGTGAGCGTTGGTTAAGTACAATTGTCACCTAGAAATGTATAACATTGTGGCTATGGAATGAGAATTGGTTAAATACAATTGTCACCTATAATGTATTACGCTGTAGCTATGGAATGAGCGTTGGTTAAATACAATTGTAACCTATAATGTATAACATTGTGGCTATGGAATGAGCGTTTGTTAAATACAATTGTCAGCTATAATGTATAACATTCTGGCTATGGAATGAGCGTTGGTTAAGTACAATAGTCACCTATAAATGTATAACATTGTGGCTATGGAATGGGCGTTGGTTAAATACAATTGTCAGCTATAAATGTATAACATTGTGGCTATGGAATGAGAATTGGTTAAATACAATTGTCACCTATAGTGTATAACATTGTAGCTATGAAATGAGCATTGGTTAAATACAATTGTCAGCTATAAATGTATAACATTGTGGCTATGGAATGAGAATTGGTTAAATACAATTGTCACCTATAATGTATAACACTGTAGCTATGGAATGAGCATTGGTTAAATACAATTGTCACCTATAATGTATAATATTATGGCTATGGAATGAGCGTTGGTTAAATACAATTGTCACCTATAATGTCAGTATCGTCCCTTTCATACTTTTAAATGGCATACTGTCCATTCAGAATCTTGCCACCAATCTGTTATATATCTTTTGTTTGACCTTTTATAAATTCTCACTTCCCTAAATCTTTTTGGGCCATAATCGTTTCCTGCTAGACCTTTTGAATATAAGAAGCTTTCCATAACCATTTTATAAATCAGGACCTTCCTAAGACATATTCGATATTAAGATCTTTCCATATACTTTGTACATGTATATTAGAGTCTTCACGTGGATATTTTGTGTCATGGGATCCTCCTTAGACATTCTGTACATAAGGACATTCCCTTGGACCCTTTTAATACCCGACCCTTCCGTGAAGTTTTGGGTTTCATTATATCCCTTTTAAATTTTTGAATTATAGAACTGTTCAATATTATGATAGTCCAGTAGAAATTTTGAATTCCTTACTCTTTTCAGAGATTTCGTGAATGTTGTTGAAGCTTTAATAATATAATAGATATTATTATACCTCTACTGATTTTTCCGTATATAAAAACAATACGATACAATCTGCTATTTCCCTTAAATCACTTAAATATCTCCATCTGAGAGCTACTCCCTCCCCAAATTAGGACTACTCCCTGCAAAAAAGGACTACTCCCTGCCAGAAAGAGGACTACTCCCTCTCGAATATTTGTAGGTGGAGCTTATAAGATTTCAACCAATAAAAACATTGGTAGGCGGAGCTTATAGGACTTCAACCAATGAAACCATTGGTAGGCGGGGCCTTCTCCGTGACGCTCGTGACGTCACATTTTCAGACCCAAATGACAACAATGAAAATGGCCACCGATGAAGGCCGTTTTGTTGTTGTAAAGAGGAGTTACAGCAGATTTTGGACGCTAAACGTAACCTAAATACAAAAGCTGTTATAAGGTCGGCAGTGAATTCACTTCAAACTTATTTAACAGAACGGAATACCGGAAGAGTTGACGATCATGCAAGCCCTTTTAAAAAAAGTGGATAGGACTAGATCTAGACATGGTAGGAAAACAATGGTGACTATGAGATTCAGTCTATAAAAACACTTCTTGAATGCTGGAAATGAAGTTATCATCAACGACGATGCATACAGTACTTCCAATTGTATTTTTTTCTTTTTCAGTCTTTGAAATTGTAAAAGGAAATGAATAAATAAATTCATTTGTTAAATTGCCTTTAATTTGTTTCGTTATCATAAAACAGTTATAGAATGGGTAATTAGGGAAATAGCACATTTATGGTCGACCGAGGTGAACAACTATTTCCCAAGGCGGCGAAGCCGTCGAGGGGAATAGTTTTTCACCAAGGGTGACCATAAATTTGCTATTTCCCTTATTACCCATTCTATAACTGTTTTATTCTATTTCCCTCATACCCATTCTATAACTATACTATTTGATATTTATTGTGTTCTTGGATCGTGGTAGGAAACGCAGTATTGAATGTGTCGTACGTTCCTCGTAAACTAGTCCAACGAAAATATGTCTGCTAACTAGTCGGGATGATAAATAGGTGATCCGTCTAAAAGTTGTGTGTATTAAATATTACCTGTATTACACACCTGTATAAAGGTGAGAATATGTCTACAGCTATAGATTACAGGTGTTGTCAATACCTAGCTTTTACCAGTATGATTGACACCTGTAACTATCGAAGATCGATATCTTCACATCGATAATGGTCGAAACCCATCACGAAATGAGAGATCACATGGGTCCTATAGAACGGAATCGTACCGATCTGTCAATGAGTGGTGACAAATATCAGGAGTATTGTCTATTTTAATGAAGTAGGAAAGTAATGTCATGTCCAAATGTTAAAGGTACAATCTCGTGTGTGTTTACTACGTTAGTCTTACCTCATTGAAGATTGTTAAATAATGTCATATGACGTGATTGACGAATTAACATGATGTCATCATTGACTTAGATCTTCCGTGATGTCATGTAGATTATTGAGGAATGTTTAGTGAAGTCATATGACATAATCAGAGAATGTTACTTAATGTTATGCGATATAATTGAAGAATGTTTAGTGATGTTATGTGATATGATTTAAGAATGTTTAGTGATGTTATGTGATATGATTTAAGAATGTTTAGTGATGTTATGTGATATGATTTAAGAATGTTTAGTGATGTTATGTGATATGATTGAAGAATGTTTAGTGATGTTATGTGATATGATTTAAGAATGTTTAGTGATGTTATGTGATATGATTTAAGAATGTTTAGTGATGTTATGTGATATGATTTAAGAATGTTTAGTGATGTTATGTGATATGATTTAAGAATGTTTAGTGATGTTATGTGATATGATTTAAGAATGTTTAGTGATGTTATGTGATATGATTTAAGAATGTTTAGTGATGTTATGTGATATGATTTAAGAATGTTTAGTGATGTTATGTGATATGATTTAAGAATGTTTAGTGATGTTATGTGATATGATTTAAGAATGTTTAGTGATGTTATGTGATATGATTTAAGAATGTTTAGTGATGTTATGTGATATGATTTAAGAATGTTTAGTGATGTTATGTGATATGATTTAAGAATGTTTAGTGATGTTATGTGATATGATTTAAGAATGTTTAGTGATGTTATGTGATATGATTTAAGAATGTTTAGTGATGTTATGTGATATGATTTAAGAATGTTTAGTGATGTTATGTGATATGATTTAAGAATGTTTAGTGATGTTATGTGATATAATTGAAGAATGTTTAGTGATGTTATGTGATATGATTTAAGAATGTTACTTAATGTTATGTGATATAATTGAAGAATGTTTAGAGATATTATTTGATATAATTTAAGAATGTTTAGTGATGTTATGTGATATGATTTAAGAATGTATAGTGATGTTATGTGATATGATTTAAGAATGTTCAGTGATGTTATGTGATAAGATTTAAGAATGTTTAGTGATGTTACGTGATATGATTTAAGAATGTATAGTTATGTTATGTGATATGATTTCAGAATGTTTAGTGATGTTACGTGATATGATTTAAGAATGCTTAGTGATGTTATGTTATATAATTGAGGAATGTTTAGTGATGTTGCGTGATATGATTTAAGAATGCTTAGTGATGTTATGTGACATGATTTAAGAATGTTTAGCTATGTTGTGTTATATAATTGAAGAATGCTTAGTGATGTTATGTTATATCATTGAAGAATGTTTAGTGATGATATGTGATATGATTTAATAATGTTTAGTGATGTTATGTGATATGATTTAAGAATGTTTAGTGATGTTATGTTATATCATTGAAGAATGTTTAGTGATGTTATGTGATATAATTGAAGAATGCTTAGTGATGTTATGTGATATAATTGAGGAATGTTTAGAGATGTTATGTGATAGAATTAAAGAATGTTAAGTGATGTTATGTGATATGATTTAAGAATGTTCAGTGATGTTATGTTATATCATTGAAGAATGTTTAGTGATGTTATGTGATATAATTGAGGAATGTTTAGTGATGTTATGTGATATGATTGAGGAATGTTTAGTGATGTTATGTGATATAATTGAAGAATGTTTAGAGATGTTATGTGATATGATTTAAGAATGTTTAGTGATGTTATGTGATATGATTTAAGAAAGTTTAGTGATGTTATGTGATATGATTGAAGAATGTTCAGTGATGTTATGTGATATGATTTAAGAAAGTTTAGTGATGTTATGTGATATTAAACTAGGAAAGCAATGGCATGTGACATAATTGGAGAATTGAATATCACCGTATCAATATCTCAAATCACCGACCTCCACGTGGTTATGATTGAACCAATGAGGATGTCGGTAAAAGCGGTGCCATCTTATGTTATTGAAGAATGTTGTGTGATGTCATATGACAGCGTTTCAAAAATGTATTAGTAATACCAGGTGACATTAATGACGACCGTTTCTGTTAAGTGACGACACGTAACATTATTTTAAAGAATGTTTATAGTTGTCGTTTGACATTATTGATGAAGGTTTTGATACTGTTATTTTAGATTATTGAAGACATTTTTATTTCCCCACGTGACACCACCGTGTCATACTGTAGCAGGTCTGTGTATCCCTGTTATATTAAGGAATAATATCACAGAAGGCCAATTCTCACCTAACTTTCTAAAGTACGATTCTATTGATTTGAGCATACACTATTTCGATAAAAATTAAAACTAATGCTGAAAAACTTTAAAGAATTGTCACTGCTCGAGTTGGCAGTATATCTAATTAAATAGATGGTATCTCATCAATTGTCGCGTGTTTTAGAGGACGGAATAAAGAAGCGCTACATGTGTAATGACGAAACCAAAAACATAATAATGGACAGTTAAAGACGGCTTCTATTGGTTTTAGGCTTTATTGCCATTTGAAAGATAAAAAAGATATCAGTTATTCTTCCAACTCAACATTTTGCTTTATATTCTATTATAGCCCCATTTAAGGAGTATAAAATATAAATGCGTAGCTGTAGAAAAGCAAACATTTAGTACAGCAAGTGTATACATTTGACGAATAATTGATAGACAGTCAACCTCAATGTTATCAGAGACAGATTTATTTGAAAATGGACTCATCCTAAAGTACACACAAACACGAAACGCATAGCCATTGTAAGCTTGGAGCAAGAGACCTAGTTACAAGTACAAGTAATATACATGTCTTTATATCACCGATCGAGATTGTGGAGATATCACAATTCATAGACAATACTTCATTCTACTGTTGGATAGTGATTTTCTTGTTTTTAATAAAATCAGGAAAAGAACGGAACCAAAGCTTAAACAACCTACTATATATCAGCCAGAAACGATCCTCATCAGAAAGATCCTAGGGCCGAAACATCCACGAATAGTACCCAGCACTCGTGTGTGACGTCATTTTTATTAGAAACCATAAACAGAACAGTCGTATCAACTAATCAATTCATCAATTATTACAGGGATCGAGTATATAGTTAAAGGTTTATGTTTTGGTTGATATTGCAGCAATTTAGAGCTTAAACATGGGTTCTTGTTGATTGTCGGGATTTAAAGCTTTACTATAATGCTTCTCTTGTTGATTTACAATAAAGATGGCCGAGGAAGATACCGACAGTAAGATATCAGGCAATACCGCGCGGATTGACTATAATCTGTTGTGTTTGTTGATTTAGTTTAGATGTAAAGTTATATGTACGAAGCGACTAATGTCGGGTTTCCTGTAGAATCGGGGGTTTCATGTATAATAGAGGGTTTCCTGTAGAATAGAGGGTTTCCTGGGTTTCCTGTAGAATACAGGGTTTCCTGTAGAATCGGGGGTTTCATGTATAATAGAGGGTTTCATGTATAATAGAGGGTTTCCTGGATTTCCTGTAGAATATAGGGTTTCCTGTAGAATAGAGGGTTTCCTGAAGAATAGGGGGTTCCTTCTGTGTCGTCTGCTAGGGAGACAATGAACAAACTAACATCGGTCGGCTGCCGCCATTTCTACATACATATTTCTACTCGGCGGTGTCTCGTTAGGCACCCGTCTTCATCATCATGACCTTAATTAAATGTTTCTTTGTGCAGGGATTTGTGTCACCTCGACAGCTAACGTAATACTAACAGGGAGTCCACGGTTGATTGGGTCACTCCTTGACCACTTTACAGCACCATCGTACTGAAATGTCACACCTGTTCATCGTTCATACACTTCACCCGATCACATTTTTCTGACGATGGGCTAACCAGTGGTGTCTAGGTATACACCGCAAAAAAAATAAAGTAGGAGATTCAAGAAAAACAGAGGTTCACAATGCATTGCATTGTGACAGCAAGTCAATGTGGTTCCCACAGCAGAAGAGACAGAAGGAATCCACAGTTTCAAGGCAAGGTATCGAACATTAGTCGTCTCTTACAATAAAGTGAGATACGGCAGATAATAGGGTCTAGGGGAATACGTAAGTTATTAGTTAGCTTATGCAACTGTTTTCATAAATAGTGTGACCGTCAATGGCTGTTCATGAAACACCTGTCCACATATTCCTACACATATCTTTTGAATTTTCTATCTCGGAATGTTCAGAATTTATTTCATACTTGTAAAATGACTATAAGGTTCCATTTTTTCAAATAGTGAAATATTATCAATTAACAAGCCCCAACGCCTCCCTTTAATTTATATGTTTGATATTTGGAAGTTGCCAAAGCAGTATTTAGAAACTTATTGAGCACGTTTCACGCACTGGCGTGTTAAGCATATCATATAGACCATGCAAAAAGCCAAATCTACTATCTCACTCACCTTTTCAGATGCATATAGATGAACGTTTCCATTGCTTGCGGCCTGTAATTATAACATAATCCATTACAATGACATCATAGAGGTCGGCACGTGCAACAGACACTTGAAACTTAAAAGATTCATAGCTTTATCGAAATATGATTTCAAACAGAAAGGCTCTATATTAATATACCTTTGCAGATCAATATACTTCATGCACGCAAATACTATCGTGAATGCAGTTATTAATCAAACTACCTGTAGATATTCTCCGTCTATAACTCACACGGCTTTGTCGGTATCTATTACTCGTGTAACAATGCTGACGCTCTGAACTTACTGAGAACGACTTCGTCAGTGTTGTTTAATTATCAATATCATCAAACATCGAGTAACTGAGAAATTTTACGTTGAGATCGTGAAATTCAGATACAAACAGTGTTAACAATAGTTATAGAACCTGTACCGAGTTCGTGATATCTTATCCGGTAAAGTGGTATCTATTAAATCTTGAAAAGACACATGCAGTGTTGACAACACATATACATTTACATGCCTAGCACTGATTACATTTCTTTGAAGTTGAGATGGCGTGATACAGATACCTCCTTTCTAGGTACGTATAGCTCGTCAGTTTCGTCCCGGGTACGCGTTGAACTGTTTACGAAGTACCCCGAGACGGGTCACGAGGTCATCATTGATATACTTGGACGTACATGTAGGTACAACTTTGAGAACCAAAGCACTAGTGAACGAAACCGAAACTGTACGTTCTTCTTTTGTTTAATTTGTGTTCTGCTTAAAAGCTTGTAAGTGGTTTGATTGAATTTACAAGAAATTCTATGGATAAAGATTGTATATTTTACTTTTTATTTTTTTTCAAGCTGACCAGTCTTTTTGATCGACAAAGTGTCAACACGTGCTGGTTGTTGATTATAACAGGTAACGTTGATTCTGTAGGAGACATTTAATTAACCCAGGCTCGGGTGTTTACGGTTCTAAATTAATCATAAATATCAGTGTAAATATATCCGAAATTGTGAAAAACAATACACATACACAATGTGGATTAACCAACGTTAGCACAGGGACTCGCGAATTTTATTTCTACGTACAGCTTTTATATGTTAGTTTAAACAGTATTTTATTCAAAAATCAGGTTAGATTATTATATATTTGTAATTTCAAGGGAAAGGAAAACAAGCTTATAACTTATATAAATCCTCTTTTTATAGCTTCCCGAGAGATGAGCGTGCAAAGTATATAGTCATTCGTGTCTCTAACTTCAAAACCGCTAAATTAAGACAAAGCGGTATAATTTTGAGAAAAAATGTCTTTATCGACAGGTTTGATTCAATGTACATGTATCTTGAACGGACATTGTTAAAGAGATTCTATAAAGCAAAATATATAAACATATCACACACCCCTGTGAGCGTGAGTCGAAAACAAATCAGATTCAACAAGAAAAAATCTTAGTCTATATTCAGTGAAAATTCTAACTAGTAAATGACGCAAAGCAAACCATCTAGCACAAACATTACTAACTCAAACATACACTTTAACGAACTAGGAAGAACCTTGTTCGACCACTGAACCAAACTTAAACACGCTGCCTTATATACGTATGCCTCCGATATACTTAACTTTAAACTGCGAATCGTCTGTGATAAACTGTACCATAGAACAGACAAACAATACGATCGACTCTGAACAAATGAAATAAATAAAATTGGAACGGTAATACATACAACGGGTCTTGCGTTGTCACCCTCTCGGTTGACCTACAGCGGAGGTGGTTTATGTATCGCTCTGTATTGGGCTTTATCGCTCTATATTGGGCTAATGGCGTTTGTGACAACATAACTATATCTCGATCTAATTTCTCTTTTTATCGGAATTTTAACGAGTTCAAAGGAGTGTGTGTTTAAGTATATCATATCTATCTCAGACAAACCAGAAAATATCAGACAAACACAGCGAGGAGCAAACACACAAGGCACGCTATACATTACAGGGGGTTCGACTGATCAATATCTCACACTAGGGTCCGTATGCTAGGCGATACGCATTTTCTTAACACTAGTCGAAAATAACTATCTCCTCTTTAATTTCGGACTATCTTAAGTCTTAACACTGGGTAATTTAACCGGGAGGAGCGTCACGCTGCCGTGATTAGACTATGACCTTAAATGACCTCTGTATTGTCCAATCATTTGTGGACACCAAATTTTTAAGACCATATATGCTGTTGCGAAGACGCAAAACCCGGTACAAACATGTTTACACGCTAGCACAGGGGCCTGCGAACAAGTCATAGATTTGCAAAGTTACGTATGACACAAACAGGAACATATAGTGTTAGATTCTTTAGTTGTCTGTATGTTATGATTAGTTTCTATACGTAATTCATGCTAATTATTATCGTGCAATTTACCACTACTTTGTGTGTCTTTTCAGACCGTGTTCATTGCTGAATAAACATATATTAAAGTAAATCGAACAGAGTCCCATTTATGAACACGGTGTGAATACTGAACTCCATCATTGCCACATCACCACAATGCCAGCTGTAGCCTGCCCTATCACAGACTGCGACTATGTTACGGATGACCTGGATGCCACTATCGTCGCGGCACTCATCACGGCTCACTCCGCTGTACACATACCCAAACGAGAACACGCTGCTAAAGTTGAGAAAGTTAAGCGACCCACGCTCAGTGCCGCAGGATCTAGCGAGGAGTGGGCATATTTCCAATCTCGGTGGTCGGACTATGTCAGTGCCACGAAAATCACTGGACGCGATAAAGTAATCCAGCTACTAGAATGCTGTGACGAGCCATTACGGAAAGACTTGACACGATCAGCCGGTGGTAGCCTCGCTGACAAAACCATGGATGAGGTTTTAGCTGCAATTAAAAAGCTCGCAGTACGTGAGGAAAACACTATGGTTGCAAGAGTGACGCTACACAATATGCGACAGGATCGTGATGAAACTGTCCGGAGTTACGGTGCTAGCCTTAAAGGACAGGCCGGTATATGCAAGTTTGTGTTTTAGTGCCCCGGATGTACAGCCGACGTCAATTACACCGACGTTTTCATGCGTGACGTACTTACCCGGAGAATTGCCGATCCGGGAATACAACTTGATCTGCTAGGACACAAAAATCAGGACATGAATCTTGAGGATGTATTTCAATTTGTCGATTCAAAGGAAGCCGGTAAACGTTCAGCTTCTAGACTTTCAGATTCTGATCCAGTTGAGGCTGCCAGTAGCTCGTACCGGAAAAGCAAGGCTGACAGACCGTCCAAAAACACCTCCAACAAAGCAGAGCAATGTGCCTATTGCGGAAAAAAGGGACACGGCAAATCTGCCCTTGCTCGCATACGTAAAACAGAGTGTACAGCATATGGACACATATGTGGGCATTGCCATCGCGAACATAATTTCGAAATTGTTTGTAGAAGCAAGGACAAACCCAAAGTGACAGACCGTGATACACTTTCTGGAAGGCTTTGTTCGACGCATTGTGCTCTGTTCATGATTCTCTACAACATCACCACTGTACCGTTAGTGATTCTGGCATCGAACGCTCAATCTGCATCGACCACCATGTCTATGACGAACTGACGAATTCCCGGGTGAAACAACGCTCCAAGCCTCAACCACTCGTGAACGTGACGGCTAAAGTTAGCGCTGAGAACTACGCCGCCCTAGGCTTTAAACTAACACGAGACACCATCAACTCTTCAATACAGGCTATGGCTGACACGGGATGTCAGAGTTGCCTCGCTTGCTTGAAAGTAATCCGCCGCCTTGGTCTACGAGAATCAGAACTCATACCCGTAACGATGCAGATGCAAACGGCTACACACGGTGGTATCAGCATTCTTGGGGCGACCATCCTTCGCTTGATTGGGAAAGACAAGGCATGAAACACCAAGGAGACCAGACAGATGACATATGTCACAAGCTCAACAGACAAGATCTTCCTCAGTCGCGAAGCCTGCGCTGCATTAGATATTATCCACGATTCATTTCCAACCGTCGGAGCTCAAGTCCCTTCAGCTAGAATACATGTAGATGCTACTTTCTCCTTACCGGATCACCAAACAAAGCATGCGATTGTCCTACACGCCAACTGCCACCACCGCCTCCGACAAAACTGCCTTTCCCTGCTACAACGGAAAACGTTGGTCACTTAAAAGGTTACCTTCTTGACCACTACAAGTCTAGCATATTCAACACATGTGAACACCAGACTTTACCACTCATGAATGGACCTCCCTTGAAGCTCATGATGGACTCCAACGCAAAACCTGTCGATCACCATACACCTGTACCCGTTCCAATCCACTGGTAGGGTGCAGTAAAGGCTGGACAAGACCAGGATGTTCGTTTGGGGGTTATTGAACCTGTTCCGGTTGGTGAGCCTGTCAGTTGGTGCCATAAAATGGTTATTTGTGCGAAAAGGAATGGTACACATCGTTGCACTGTTGACTTCCAACCCTTAAATGCACATGCCACTCACGAGACTCATCACACCCCTTCGCCATTCCACCAAGCCCGGTCTATTCCACATGGAAAGAAGAAGACATTATTTGATGCATGGAACGGTTATTACAGTGTACCCATCTGCGAAGAGGACAGACACTTGACCACGTCCATTACTCATTGGCGGAGGTACCGTTACAAAACTGCAGTCCCACAATTTGATTAATATCATCTGTTACATGGCTCCGCCTGAACATCTGAATGTGCCGCGGTCAGGGTCACGTTTAAGTGACCTTTAGATGAACCAATCAGAGGCGCGCTGGCAAAAGTTTGCCAGCGAATCGGAATATTATGGTCGATAGATAAATAGCGAGGGGTATCGAACAGATTAGTTTTCCAAAACAAATATGGCGGCGGGAACTGACGTTTCTACGACGCCAAGAAAAACGTACCTATTTGGGTAATAATTGCGTAGGCAACACCGCCATACAGTCTTTCTTCTCTAATAAAGCTTCGAATATCTTTTTCTGTTCGGGTTTCAGACGATCAATCTCAAATAACTTCAGAACTTTCGCACCCGCTGTAACACACCAGTTTTGGTTACTACATATCATTCTCATCAATGTCCGCCATATTTGTTACAACTCCGAGCGCCCTTTTGAAAGAGGGTCTCTGATTGGTAAAAAACTAATGAGTATTTATAAATATAAAGGTCACCTGAACGTGACCCTGACCGCGGCACACTCAGATGTGCAGGCGTAGTACGAAGTTAACGAAGCCATGTAACACATGATTTTGATCAGATTGGCAGTCCCAAGGCTACATTGCATCGGGCGACGGATACTCCAGGTGTTATGACGAGCTTGTTTCGGACATCCCCAACAAAACCAAATGTGTCGACGATGTTTCTTTATGGTCAGACACTGTTGCTTCTTTCAGGCAGTCCAGAGGCTTGACATATGCGGCCGTAACGGTATAAAGCTGAAACCTGACAAATTTGTATTTGCAGAGGACACACTCGAATTCGCTGGGTTTAAAATAACCAACGATAGTGTACGGCCTTCACAGAAATACCTACGCGCCATCCTGGATTTTCAGACACCCAGGAACATCACAGATGTGCGGTCATGGTTTGGACTAGTCAATCAGGTGTCGTATGCCTTCAGTATGACTGAGAATATGCTTCCTTTCCGTCAGTTGCTCAAACCAGATCAACCGTTTCAGTGGACTGAAGATCTCCCAACGACTTTTTGAGGAATCCAAAATTGTCATTGCCAACGAGATTGAGCAGGGTGTACGGATTTTGGACCCAAGTAAATTGACGTGTCTCCCGACAGACTGGTCAAAGACTAGCATTGGATTTTGGTTGCTACAGAAACACTGCGCTTGTGCTAATGAAAGCCTGCTATGCTTCCGTGATGGTTGGAAAGTTACACTCGTAGGAAGTCGGTTCACACATGCGGCAGAGACGCGTTACGCGCCGGTTGAGGGCGAGGCCCTGGCAGTAGCAGATGCCCTTGATAAAGCTCGACACTTCGTTCTTGGGTGCGACAACTTGATCATAGTTGTTGATCATAAGCCATTTTGAAGTTATTTAGCGATAGATCACTGGAAAACATTCCTAACAACAGACTTCGTAACCTCAAGGAGAAAACACTACGATACCGTTTTCGAATGCTGCATGTGCCTGGCATACGACATCGTGCTGCGGATTGTATCTCCCGACATCCTATTGGTGAGCCTGAGAAACTTGTACTCGAGGACGACATTGCAGCACTGTCATTTTCTGCCGTCGACATCGCCCACTTTGGTCTAATGAGTGGTCTACGCATGCCTTCATCAGGACTAGCATTTGTCGAGGAGCATGTCGTGGCATCAGCCTTTTCAACACTAGATTCGATCAATTTACGATCCGTCACCTGGGAGCGCATTAGAACCACTACTACCAGCGATGACAACATACAGGCGTTAATCGCTCTGATAGATGCCGGTATACCGGGAACCCGTCACGAGCTGTCTAGGCCACTGCAAGAATATTTCCCATTCCGCGACGACCTTCATACGGTTGATGGTGTAGTACTTAATAAAGACAGAATAGTCATTCCACTATCACTCCGAGAAGAAACCCTTGCCTCTCTGCATTCGGCACATCAAGGGGTGACATCTATGACTTCAAGAGCTGACGCGTCAATCTTCTGGCCTGGTATAACGCCTGCCATCTCCCCCCTACGCGCAACTTGTAACCACTGCAACCATATTGCTCCATCTAACCCGAATGCACCACCGACGCCTTTGATAACTCCTGACTACCCATTCCAATGCGTGTGTGCAGATTGCTTCCACTACATGGGCTGTAATTAACTAGTGGTAGTTGATCATTATTCCAACTGGCCGGTGGTGGAGAAAGCCTCTGATGGTTCCAATGGTTTAAAAGACTGTCTCCGAAGGACATTTGTCACTTTTGGTATCCCTGATGAACTAGCATCAGATGGTGGACCCGAGTTCACTTCTGCGGCCACACGTCGATTTCTCAGGAACTGGGGCGTTCACCATAGACTGTCATCTGTAGCTTTTCCCCATAGTAGCTGCCGTGCTGAAGTGGGAGTCAAAACGGTGAAGCGTCTGATCACTGGCAACACCAGTCCCAATGGCGACTTAAACACCGACGCATTCCAACGCGCTATTCTCCAGTATCGTAACACACCTGACACCTTTGGCAGCTCGCGAGGAGGCGTTACGGAATCGTCACATGCGTGAAAGTGAACGTTGGTCTGATCACACCAAACGCCTCTTACCTCTTGCAGTTGGAGATCATGTACGCATCCAAAATCAAGTTGGTCCTCACCCCCTTAAATGGGACAAGACTGGAATCATTACCGAAGTTCGCCAGTTTGATCAATATGTAGTTCGGGTTGACGGATCTGGCCTTGTTACCTTACGCAACAGGAAATTCCTCAGGAAGTATATCCCAGTCGTTACACCACCAGCGCGCTACACAATTGACACTCAAATTGGACTCTCCCATCGTACGACGTCTCCTGCTTCTAACACCCCAGACACCGTCGTCGGTGAAGAAAGTAACCCTCCCCGTAAGGATACGAGTCATCCACCATCCACTCCGTTGACTACTAAAACCATACAACGTTTGCCTCGTTCATCATCTGATGTTGATCACCCTTCACCACCATTTGGTATTCGAGATATCTTCAGTCGACGTCATCTAGCGTTTGATTCTCCTGCAACCCCAGTGAGCAAAATGACCACACACCCGGCAACGATGCCACCTATCTCGACACATACGCCACAAGCCGTAGCTCTGTCCCCTGCACCGATCCGGACTTCTGGTCGTGTCACAAAGAAACCAGCTTGGCATTTAGATTATAAAATGTCCAAATAGCAATTGACTTGTTTCTACTTGGAACATTTCCTTAGTGTTATATCTGTTTTGCACCTTTTTATGGAGACTCAGTGCTTCATTTTGTTTATTTTTAGGACAATTAGTCGGACATATCTTAATAATTCTCATATTTCACATCAGTCTTTGTTCCTAGGACTAATACGAGTGACTCTATTACTCGCGTGTACCAAAGACTTGAGGGAGATAGAGGATTGTATGTTATGATTAGTTTCTATACGAAATTCATGCTAATTATCATTGTGCAATTTACCACTACTTTGTGTGTCTTTTCAGACCGTGTTCATTGCTGAATAAACATATTTTAAAGTAAACGGAACAGAGTCCCATTTAATATAAGGGTATCAATTAATAGTTATTAATATATATGTATGGCTCCATGTGTTTGTTGCTAATCTACATGTACGTCAGTAATATTAATCATTAACCAGTGCCGGTTTTTTTTAAATGTGCATAACCATGATCAGTGTCCATGACCTCGTATTTCTGCTTATCATCACTAAGTGTTATCATTTTACATAGCAAAACCAATGTAAGATGCAATTGTTATCATAATAGGGCTCTTCGTCGAATTGTGGAAAGACCTAGCTATTGTTTTTGTTATAGTTCTTATTCGTATTCATCTGCCATGATTTTTGATCTCCTAATCTTTCGATTGGTAGCAGGTGGATTTAAAGTCTTTCAAACATGTTGTAGGTCATGGACAAAAAGAGACTTTGCAAAATTTTCAATTAGGTAAAGAAAAATCCAATATGGCCTCCATTACGTCAAAAATCTTTAAAAGACCATAACTCAAATACTGATGATTCTACAGCATTCATGCTTTAACGGGGTTCTTCTCTTGTTCTGCGATATCAATAGGACTAAAAAGCGCAATATTGCAATATTGCTTCTAATTCATTTTCTTCTCGGGAACAAGGGGATATCTATCAATTATATCGGTTGGAAGCAATATCAGTTGTAGGGATTTCAATTTTTTACCAATGGAAGGGGTAACCCCCGGGGCTGAAATTATTATAATTATCATAATTATGATCACCACTCTATAACAATGCATATACGACTGCTGAGTATACAGAGACAAACACAATAAATGGTATTCGAATTGATGCCGGGGTCTGGCCCCACCTCTAGGGACTTAGTTCATTGGTCATAACTTTGAAACTGTTGAGATCCCCACTCTTTAACCATATATACAATTGCTGGGTATAAAGAGACGAATGCAGTCATGGTATTAGAACTGACCCCTGGGTCTTGCCACACCCTTAGGGACTTAGTACCTGGGTCATAACAAAGAAACCTTTGATATCCCCACATAATTACAACATATACAATTGCTGGGTATAAAGAGACGAATGCAGTCATGGTATTAGAACTGACCCTTGGGTCTTGCCACACCCTTAGGAACTTAGTACCTGGGTCATAACAAAGAAACATTTGATATCCACACCCAATTACAACATATGCAATTGCTGATCATGAAGATTTAGATAAGCATATGCTGCCAGGATTCGCCCAATGGGATGGTCCTATGTCTTATGTGCCATACTACTTTTATTGAGAATCTTTAGCTGTGATTGCTTAAATATCCAGGCGAGCGATACAGGCCCTCTGGTTCTGTTGTTTCAATTTTCCTGCTTCTGTAAC
The DNA here is from genome assembly GCF_002113885.1 of Mizuhopecten yessoensis. Lineage (NCBI taxonomy): Eukaryota > Metazoa > Mollusca > Bivalvia > Pectinida > Pectinidae > Mizuhopecten > Mizuhopecten yessoensis. The sequence goes on from NW_018404455.1 coordinate 261,544, forward strand.
GTTTTTCCCTTGACATGTTGATATTGTATGAATAACATTTGTTATTAAAACCCTTTCTTATGCTCACCTTGAATTATATTTTGTTGACATCTACTTATTTCCTACATCTTTTTCTCAATGTTATTATATACTCTTCATTTATGGAGGAATAAAGTCGAAGAATTCTCGTATAATTAAATTGTTGTAACAAACTTCTCAAAATATGTCAAACCAAATAGACAATTCTTAGAAAATCGAATTAAATTAGCTGTTCGAGTTAAATTCAGTTATGGACACTAAACTCATGTACATGTACATGTATCTAACTTTCTACATATAATTGATACATATATATCTAAACTACCACACATGTATTTAGTTTACAAATACGTATTTCAAGTAAAATTTTAACTGGTTCTCACATGTGCGGTTTTGCTCACCTGTGTTGGTCATTTTGAGTGTCCGGTGCCCGGCAGTTAATACACATGTCGCTGGAATCCATTGGTAACGTTAGATGGTCATCCTGGAATACTTTTTGACATGAATATGCTCCCCCGTACCCAGAAAACTAGAAGAGTGGCAGGTTAACTGCTGAATTGTGGCTCATCTGTATGACTATATAAGTACAAGTGTGTATTATCAACTTAAAATTCCAGTACAAACAGCACTGTCGTTTGAAATACAAATATTCTCCTCATAACAGTACTTAGCTTTAAGTATACACTCTCCGATGGAAAAAAAAGAAAAGATAAATGATTGAGCATTCCAAAAAAAAAAAACACACGTCCTTGTATCACTGACTTAAGTAATATTCAGTTCTTGTTAATTCAGCCTACCAAGTTGTGAAGGTGGCTACCGGTAGGCCTGTAAGTAATCCTGTGAGAGACCGGTGTCCTTCGCACACCTTGTGCTCTAGGTCGCACGGACACTCTTGTGATGTTTAGGTAATTTGTCTCGGACACAAGATGTTGAACCTTACGACGATACATCCAGTGGTGATTACCGTTTTTACTTCGATACAATCATCGCTTCTGTTTTAAAACATCTCAAATGAATATCACATTTCTTACAAAACATATCTTCAGATGGTTCACTTTACTACCGTACCGTAAGTAAGTCGGTTCAGTAATTTAACTTGCACACAGTCGTCAAATGTTGTGTCTAGTCGACGCGATATTAATACACGTATTATAAACTGCTCAATTTCCCAAAACTGATCTCATTAAATTCCAAAACAATTAATATTCAGCGGAATGACAAGTTAAATCCGAAAGGCTTTCCGGTTAAACCCCCCTATGAAGTGTCAGCATGCTATAACAGCCGACCCTATCGGGCGAGAGATCCTTTAGACTCGTCAGATCTGACAACAGAGAGTGGCAACGCCGTATAAACTCTAACGCTCTTGTTAAACAAGCGATAAGATGTTATGAAAATACTGTCACAAAAGAAAACGGAAATGTAACCTGACGTTTATAAACGACTTACTGGATAATACAGGTATTTTAAACAATGTTTTACCGCAAATAAGCCCACTGTGTATATACATAGATCTACCCATAGTTATTACAACAAAGGTTTTTCAAATGAAAATAAGTTACATTTGTAAATAAAATATTCGAGAAATATGTCCATACTTTGGTTTCATTAATCATCTTGACAAATTTTCTGTTACGATTATGGTTTGTTTTCTATTAAATTAGAAATTTCAATATAAATTGATAGTAATTCAATAATGATCTCCCGTGTAAAGCTGACCATACCACTTAACTACCTAACGTAGATCAATCACCTACCAAACAGTCTCGAGCTGCTTTTGAACTTTCTGCTCGACAAATATTGTTGCATATATCTACTTACACCTGTAGACACAATGCTATCGTACACAATACTTAAATAGTTTGAATTTCGTGTGTTCTCTACTACAACAACAGTAGATAGAGCCGTCTATTGTCCAGGCCGGGGGTACAAAGTATTTTGTAGGTTACTGACGTTTTAAAAAGCTTATTGAGCTAAAGACCTCAAACATTGTATTTTACAATGGTGATAATAGTGCCAAACTATTAACAAATATATTAATGAATTGATTTCATAGTCGTTTGTAAAATATAACGAACTTGAATGCATACCACGTGTCCTTCAATGAAAGTCAGATCAATATATTATCGTAAACTTTATAGTCTCGACATAGAATGATTTAAATTGTGTTCTGTACGCTATTGTATAACACACAAATAGATCATCTGATATTGACCCCCTACAGGTCAAATGATTCTGCTCTTGCATTTGACATTATAATGAC
>NW_018404455.1:263828-282508 GCF_002113885.1 Mizuhopecten yessoensis
TTTAAAATGCCCCCCCCCCCCCCATGTCACCACAACCACCACCATAACAGCATAAAAATCAAAATATTTGTAGTTTTATATGTTCGCCATAATCGTGTTGATTTGACGAGCGTATCGTCTTTAACCCTATCCCCGCATTATTAACGGGAAAGCAAAGCAAAATCCCAAGTTATCGAAACTCCAAGTTTAGGAATTTTCTGAATGAACGTCCATGACATTTGGGGCCAGATTTACCTGACTGACAAGTGCTGCAATAATACCCAGCATTCCATCACACTTAAATGTCATCAATTCGAAAACCGTTGTTAACGTTACAGACACCTGTTAATGTTAGACCTGTGTATGATACAAACATAAGTCAGGTGAACGCTTTTGTGGCTGTGAAATATGTAGATATGCGTATCAAAACATGGCCGCCGCGGCCTATATTGTTTGACACATTTATGGGTGTACGCCAAGGAGATGCCAACGGTCCCTCACATTTTCTGATTTAGCTCAAAATTAGTATGTAAGTACGAATGCCATTTATGGTCACTTATGAGGAAAAAATACTGGAAAGTTGTAATAATGCGAACAAACACGTAATTATGTAAGTGTGATATGGCATTGTAAGTTCCTCCGATGCATCATTTGCAAAATACAGGGCAGCTTGGGGACTTCGGCAACGGTCCCCGTTACAACTAAAACTTGCTATAATTATTCTATCTTCAACATGTACCGTGAGTTAATACATAATTGCATCAGGCAAGCAAAATGGTGCTGCTGCATTCTTATTACTCCTGAAATTATCTTTAACATTTTCTTCCGCTCATGGTATATATGGAGAGATTAGAATTTCTTTGATACCGAAAAATGTATCATAGCGCTTTATATTTGTTAAACAGTGAAACATTGCTGAAAATAAATTAGACTATTGATCTTTAATAAAATCTACATTACTACGGGTATATGTCGGCGCCCAAAGTCATGTTCATCAGTCTACGTTAATCATAATACCTTCTAAAATAAGTTTGATACGACCGCTCTGTCGGGAACTTTTGATCTTTGTATTATGTACAATGGCGATAATACTCTCTAAGGACGGCGGTGATAATATTAGGGCTTGTGTTTAATAAATAAACATTAAATAATAATTTATTACTGTACAAAATGATCGAACTTATAATACAAAGCCTATTTTATCTATACACGAGTAGCATTATCTACCGAACGTCATGCTTAAAATACCGTTAGTTTATATTAACTTATTGTACGGTTAGGTAGGTAGAAACATTTCCTGTCATCGACATTTTATTTGAAATATATTATATATTTAAAAGAATAAATTCGTCAAAATGATGTTTAAGATAGTGACAATTCATACAGAGTTTGACCTTATTTTTATAAAGACATTTGAAATAAACATGAAATTGAGGCTTACCCATTTATCATTTGGAGGTGAAGTTTAATATCTTGCTTACTAAGCCTCGTTGTAAATGTGTCCCACTAGATAATGATTTATTTAGAGTAAGACCGACAGCCCGGTATGTAGCTATGGACATCAATGTGAAAATCCTTAACACTGCTTCGTGGAGTGTCACCATTATGTAGTTTTGAGGAATAATATTTTCTTCACTTAAATCAATTAAATATGTTTGTTAATTTAGACCTTGTACTCAATGGAAATAAAAAGCTGTCGGTTGAATCAAACGGAACTCCTTTGACATGTAAGAATTTGATGAGGTCCAGTTAAAGATTTTGAAAGGTTTTATAATAAGGAAATTGTTATATTACATGTGAATGTATGCTTATTTTGTTTTAAGGAAAATTGAACTTTTAAGAAGCCAAGCAAGCTACATACCAAATTGCATTTCTCTCGCCATTACAGATCGTGAGAAAATGTGAATGTTATTTTAATAAATTAGATCCCTGTGACCTTGAAAGTAAGGTAATTCAATAAAACAGACTTCGTAGCCCTCCATTCGAGTAAGCATCAATACTTTGTCTTCAAGAACATTTAAAGAAAACTGAGAAGATATTGTCATCCATATCCCCACTCAGATGACCAATTACATTGCAGCATACCTTACCATTGTGAATAGTACAGAGCGCACTGAAGCATACTTTACCATTGTGAATAGTACAGTGCACTGAAGCATAAAATGTAGCATTATAGTATAATACTGGCTTTAAATCATAACCATGTACAAAACAAATTATTTAAAGGTTTTTACACATTTAACCCATGTGACCTTGAAAGAAGTTCAAGTTCATGTTTTTGAAGAAATAACATAGCACTGCATGCTACTGACTAAATATGATCACCCTGGGTCTCCTGATTACTCACAGGATTTGATCCCTGTGACCTCGGAAGTAGTCAGAGTTATAGCACCCACCCCAGGTTCTGGCCAAATATCACCCTTACACTCCAACTATTCCAAAGAAGTTCTTTGAATATATTTGACCTTTGACCTTGAAAATAGGTCAATGCCATTCATTTGAGGAAATTTATAGAAATCCATCCCATTATCCTACTGGCTAAAATCAACATCCAGTGGCTTTTGGTTACTCAGAAGAAGTTCTATACAGTTTTTTTTACATATTTGACCCGTGATCTTGACAGTTAGTCAATGTAATTTATCAAAACATACTACGGGCCAAATAGCATTACCCTGGGCCTTTTGGTTATTCAAGAAAAGATCTTTTGAAGGGTTTCACATATTTGACCCTTAACCTTGAGCATAAGCAAGGTAATTTATTTGAGGACAATCTGTAGCACTCCATATGAACATGATACTGCTCAAATTCTGTGCCTCTTGATTATTCAGAAGTCATTTAATATATTATTATTTTTTCATATTTTGACCCATGTGATATTCAGAATAGGTCAAGGTCATTTAATTGAGTAAATTGTGAAGCACTTCGTCCATGCAATACCGGCTAAATCATTCACCCTGGATATTTTGGTTATTCAATAGATGTCATATTTGACCCCTATGACCTTGAAAGAAGTTCAAAAAAGTTTTTAGCTCACCTGGTCCGAAGGACCGATTAGCTTATGCCATGGCGCGGCGTCCGTCAACTTTTCCAAAATATCGCTACTTTTCATTAACGACTGAGCAGATTTTGACCAAATTTGGTCAGAAGCATCCTTGGGGAAAGGGGAACAAATTTTGTATAAATGGTGGGTCTGAGGAGCGGGGCCAAATAGGGAAAATATAGCAAATTCTTTAAAACCCTTCTTCAGTAGGAATGAAAGGATTTGTTCCATATTTGGTCAGAAGCATCCTTGGGGGAAGGGGAACACATTTTGTATAAATGGTGGGTCTGAGGGGCGGGGCCAAATAGGGGAAATATAGCAAATTCTTTAAAACCCTTCTTCAGTAGGAATGAAAGGATTTGTTCCATATTTGGTCAGAAGCATCCTTGGGGGAAGGGGAACACATTTTGTATAAATGGTGGGTCTGAGGGGCGGGGACCAATAGGAGAAATATAGCAAATTCTTTAAAACCCTTCTTCTTCTGTAGGAATGAAAGGATTTGTTCCATATTTGGTCTGAACCATCATTTGGTGAAGGGGAATCATTTTTGTATAAACCGTGGGTCTGGCCCCCCAGGGGAATCATAGCAAATTCTTTACAATCCTTCTTATTAACTGTAGGAATGTAAGGATTTGTTCCATATTTGGTGTGAAGCATCATTGGGTGAAGGGGAACCAATTTTGTATAAACCGTGGGTCTGGCCCCCCAGGGGAATCATAGCAAATTCTTTAAAATCCTTCTTATTAACTGTAGGAATGAAAGGATTTGTTCCATATTTGGTCTGAAGCATCCTTAGGTGAACGGGAACCAATTTTGTATAAACCGTGGGTCTGAGGGTTGGGGTCCAATAGGGGAAACATAGCAAATTATTCTTTAAAATCCTTCTTCTTCTGTAGGATGAAAGGATTTGGTCCATATTTGGTGTGGAGCATCCTTGGGTAAAGGGTAACCAATTTTGTATAAAACGGCGGGTCTGGCCCCCTGGGACCTGAGCCCAATGGGTGAAATAGAGGTAAAACCTTTATAATCCTTCTTCTACCATAGGGATTAAGGGGTTTTATCCTAATTTAGTCTGGAGCATCCTTAATTTCGTATAAACAGCGAGTTTGGCCCCCCTGGGGACAGAAGGGAGTGGCCCAATAGGGGAAACATAGCAAATTCTTCAAAATCCCTCTTCTTCTGTAGGAATGACAGGATTTTGTCCAAATTTAATATAAAGCATCCTTGGGTAAAGAAGAACTAATTTTGTGTTATCGGTGGGTGTGGCTCCCCTGGGACCTGAGGGGCGGGCCCAATAGGGGAAATAGAGGTAAAACCTTTATAATCCTTCTTCTACCATAGGGATTAAGGGATTGTATCCCAATTTAGTCTGGAGCATCCTTGGGCCAAGGGGACTCAATTTTGTATAAGCAGTGGGTTTGGTCGCCCAGGGGGCAGAAGGGCAGGGCCCAATAGGAGAACTAGAGGTAAAACCTTTAAAATCCTTCTTTGACCATCGGGATTAAGGGATTTTATCCTTATTTAGTCTGGAGCATCCTTGGGCCAAGGAGACTTAATTTTGTATAATAGGTGGGTATGACCCCCCCTAGTGGCATAGGGGTGGGGCACTGTTTGAAGTTTGTTCTCGCTATATCTCAAGTAGTGGATGGATCTTTCTGAAATTTCATATGTACTTACAGCACCTACCATGGAGTGCTATATCTTTACTTCATAACAATTATTTTAAACATATTCAGTTGAGCGATACAGACCCTCTGGGCCTCTCATTTGAGGAAAGTCGATTGCAATCTATCCCAGATATCAGGACCCTAGGTACTTCACTTGATTGAAATCACCTGCACTTAGTGTAGGCGAGGGAGATATGGTGTGGGATATTCATTCACTGGACATGTTTTTTCTAGTTAGCACACCAAGAGGCTGTAAAAACATATATATATATACATATATTAAAAAGATAAGTGATAAAATAATGTGAATTCAGAATACTTTACGGTAAAAAAGCCAACCTGGAATGATTTTACTACGACTTTTAAAATAGCAAACGACTGTTTTTAGAACCTGGGTTCAACCTATTTAAATAAATATGGTGACAAGGATTTGAATTCAATCCATCTATACGATTATCTCACAACAAATTCTCCACTGAAACCTGTGTCATCTCCAGTCTTATTTCTATAACAGGCTCACTGTGTTAGTTTAGTATAAAATATCTTCTCTTTATTAAGAAATTAAAATATATGAACATCTTATTTATTTTATTCCTTATCTTTTCCTGTTCACTATCTACAAACTTCTGAATGTTATTTTATACTTTGATTTTTTTTCAATTATTACAGATAAATTCAGCAATAAAACTAATTTTGTAAAGGGAGATAATCCAATCCCTCCTACATTTCTGTACCAGTAACAACAACAAACAACAGACTTACAAATGAATGTGACTTTAATGTGTTTGATGCAGATCATGATTAACATATACAGTACAAAGTTGGCGAAAAAAAAATACAGAAAATATAAAAATGTCCGATTGCTTTGTTTATGTCCCTGTTCTCATGGGCGGCGACACCAGAATCACACCATCTCCACGTACAAACAGCATCGGGATATTCCTCTTAGTCGACTGGAACAACAACAATAATATAACTACCACTTATGTCTACAGATGGACAGACAAACAGCCTGATTCTAGGGGAGCATTCCTGTCTTTGTTGGGAATTAACGTGTGGAACTCAAGACTTAAACAATGTGACCTAATTTGGATTAAGTATTTATTGTAATTACATTTATTCACTCATTGTTGACAGGCACTCCCTTTGAACAATGAAGTCAGTGCCTTTTGTAAGATTTTTTTCAGATTGAAAGCTATTGTCAAAATTTTAATATTAAAGCCTCATTTAATACTGAAGAGATACAAAAGGTTCTCCGAAAATGTGATTGAGTCCCAAAGGAAAGCCTGGGATCAGAACTCAAAAACCTGTGTCCCAAAAATCACTGAAAATTTAATCATTTTCTAATGACATGGATGACATTGGAATAAGAGTTACCTTGTAAATTTCTTCATATGTTTCCTCATCAATCTCCACTGTGGTCACGGTTTCCTCAACGTCCCCCATAATCATGTTGAGATGCTGATCATATGCCTACAAAAGAAACATAAATCTGATAGAAATAGTACAAGTTACGTCATTGTTAACGGCTGATAAACCTTTTTACTGATTATTATTATTATGTCTTTTGCTAAGGAAGATTGAAATGATATCATTCACTGATCTATCTCCACTATTTTCCAGTTCAGCTATAAAAACCAGTAAACATGTTTCTATTTCATCTTAGACTAACAACTTTTAACATACTATTGGTTTTTAATTAGGAACCATTTAATATTACCATCACTAGATAAATCTATCATAATTTTACTATAACCCCTATCAGATCAGAATGTGGCAAAAATCTTGTTGAGAAGGTAATGGTGGTATGTTAAAACAATATCATACCACAGTATAACAGTGTATTCTGCTTTCTCCACAAAAATTCATTCATATTTTTTTTTTTTAGGGACACAGGGCTGTCATCGAAAACTGTAATACCAAATTAAATGACAGTAGGGGTGTCACAATACGCCAAGAGTGTATCACGAAATATTGCAATTCATAATGAATATATTACAATACGTATCCTCATAAATTTTCATATTGCGATATACCTGTTTTCTGATATATTGTGACAGCCCTAAATCAGTGATGTGCAAACATTTAGCTATTCTCCATATTCTTACACAAATATCACAATCTGGCTTCAGAAATGAGAATTTGAGACACCTATCATTTACTAATTCCACAAATAATTAAGTCTCATATGTTTAAAGATTGTTGACACTGCCTGATTTCGTTTAAAAACTGAACATGTTTGTGTGAGGTTTCATTAGAAGTTTTGTTTGCCAAATGATTTTAAACATCCTTTCCATGAATGTCCTCAATACTCCTGTCTTCAAACTTTTGTAACAAAAGAAACATTTCAACTAAATATATTTTCCCATTTGCTGTTTTGCACTAAATCTGGTTATTATAATGTTAAAGATATTTGAACTCCAGGGGTGTGAGGACAACGAGTAAAACATACATGCAGCCTTCCTTTCAGCTCACGCTCATTCCTCATTTTGACGTAGATCCTTTCATCAAGACTTAGTCTGATCAAATCAAGGGGTTCCTCCACATTTTGCACAGGGGCTTGCTGTAATGAAAAAAACAATTGAAAATTAAGCAATTTTGTCTTCCCTTATTTAGAAATAGACATGTGTAAGGCTTGAGGTCTGTTCGTTTCATTCTGTTCAATATACCATGTAACTACATAGAAAAATACACACACAGAAGGTGGTACATAACCATTTTTTTGAAGTTCCACATTTTTTTTTTAAGAGGAAACGAAGTTGTATTTGCAATTTCATCCTCAAAATTACCAAGTGGCCAATATTAAGTTATGATCAAAGTCAAATTTCCACTTGGTGAAATGAAATGTTCAACCCATATCCCCACTCTCCCTTCTCCCAATAAATTGCAGCAACGTCTTCCAAAACAATGCAATTTATCATTAAGTCATTCCCAACATCACATATATATGTAAAATGTTCCAAAAATATGCAGACAAAACACTGGGCCACTGCACTGGCAAATGAAATTCCAAAGGATCCATCTATTTTAAACTGAAGAGCCATTTTTCCAGTGGAAATTAAAACTTAAATTTGCCTGATTTTGAACCTAAATTGATCATGACCGGTCATTTTTAAGACCAAATATGCTCTCATGCAAACAAATCTGAGGTTGACATGTCTCCCTTCCCCTTATATTTTGTTTTAACTCCTGGCAGTGGTGGAAAAAGGGATTGCTGTCCAAGTGATCTGGGGTTTTGTATTCTTTTTCATGTTACAGTGATTCCCTTGACAAGGATTTTCCTCCAACAACAAAAACATTCGTGGATGTAACTAATTTGTTCTTTATTCAGTGTCATAATAAAAGCTTTACAGCTAGCCTATTGTTTGCAGGTAACAATGTACACAACATTTAATAGTGGTTATTTTTACTAATAATTTAAATGAATATCAATATGTGGTAGGCCTGGACTGGGTCAATCTCCTGTGATCATGTAACTAAACTGGTTAGAGTGTCAGTCTAGTGTTAGGAGATCCCAGGTTCGAATTCTGGTCTAGCATTTTTCATCTTCGGACACATTGGTGCCTGTGACCAACCCTTGTTTCAAGTACTGGGTGTATGCTTGGCAAGGGGATACAAGTACTGGGTGTATGCTTAGCAAGGGGATACAAGTACTGGGTGTATGCTTGGCAAAGGGATACAAGTACTAGGTGTATGCTTGGCAAGGGGATACAAGTACTGGGGGTATGCTTGGCAAGGGGATACAAGTACTGGGGGTATGCTTGGCAAGGGGATACAAGTACTGGGGGTATGCTTGGCAAGGGGATACAAGTACTGGGTGTGTGCTTGGCAAGGGGATACAAGTACTGGGTGTATGCTTAGCAAGGGGATACAAGTACTGGGTGTATGCTTGGCAGGGGGATACAAGTACTGGGTGTAAGCTTGGCAAGGGGATACAAGTACTGGGTGTATGCTTAGCAAGGGGATACAAGTACTGGGTGTATGCTTGGCAAAGGGATACAAGTACTAGGTGTATGCTTGGCAAGGGGATACAATTGCAAGTACTGGGGGTATGCTTGGCAAGGGGAAACACGTACTGGGTGAATGCTTGGCAAGGGGATACAAGTACTGGGTGTAAGCTTGGCAAGGGGATACAAGTACTGGGTGTATGCTTAGCAAGGGGATACAAGTACTGGGTGTATGCTTGGCAAGGGGATACAATTGCAAGTACTGGGTGTATGCTTGGCAAGGGGAAACACGTACTGGGTGTATGCTTGGCAAGGGGATACAAGTACTGGGTGTATGCTTGGCAATGCAAGGGGATACAAGAGCCTGGGTTGTAAATTGTTGTAGAAAGAGGAAGGAGGAACGTAGCAGAACAAGACTTGGTTGTTCACCACAACCAGACAGCTCAATTGGTTGGAGCATCTGTTTAAAGCTAAGAGTTCAGAGGTCCTTGGTATAAATTCTGGTCTTGCCATGCATTGTCCCCTCTCCAGTGCTAAAGGGATGCCTGTGACCAACCTTGAATTGTTTGATGTACTGGCCCATGGGTGTACATGTACACCTGGCAAAGGAATACCCAAACCTGGATTGTAAATAGTTTTGTCCTCGGGGTTAAGACTTAGAAAAAAGAGGGAGGAATGTAGCAGAACTTGAATGGGTCAATCAGAGCGTCCATATGAGTTAAGAGACTTGAAAAACTGTCATGCATTTTCCTCTTAGGTTACATTAATATTAAAATCCATTGATGTGTAGCGGAACTGGACTGGGTCGATTGTCGGTGACCAGGTAGCTCAATTGGTTTAGCGTCCATTTCGAGTTTGAGGGTCCCAAGTTCGAACCCTTGTCTGGCTGTTGCATTTCTTTCTTCGTCCTGTTACTAAATTGGCTAGTTTGCCTACCCTTGTTTCAATCACTGGGTGAATGCTTAGCAAGTGGATATATGAACCTGAATTGTAAAAAGTTGTCTTCAGAGGCAAAGACTTAGAAAAAGGAGGAAGGAATGTAGCGGAACGGGATTCGGTCGATCATCCGAAACCTGGTAGCTCAATTGGAAAAGCGTCTGTCTAGAGAGTTCGGAGGGTCCTGTGTTCGAACCTTGGTCTGGCTGTTGAATTTCTCTTTCTCCTGTTACAGATGTGTAAGTTTGGAATATCAAAAAAGATGTGTCAGTGTTTAAAATTGTTGAAAAAGGAAGTCTTTGCACTATCAATACAAACCGGGAATATAATAAAATCTTGTCATTATTAAAAACAAACAGCTTCCCTGAAACCTTTCATTTATAAATAACGAAAGACATCAGAGTTTGTAATGTAAATGTGTAAAAAAAATCTTCCCCAGTACTCAATAGTATAAGACTATTTCAGAGTTTTACATATGTCCATACCAAAAAGGGAGTGGGGTGAATGCTTGCGGCCCGATACCTGTGATATTCCTTGGTTTGTGCTCTTAAAAAACATGCATAAGGGAGGTAACTTTGTCAAAAAAGCCGGTATCTACTAAAACCTTGTGCAATGTAGAAAACGAAAAACCATTGAAATAAGCCCACATAACAGTTTGATAAGAGGTATCATTTTTATGATTCATGGAAGGTTGCATGTCGTATTACAACCAACTTATGCCAGTAGTTATTTTTACAACGCATCTATCACGCACCTGCTCCTGATCGTCTGCCATCTTTCTTTTCAAACTTTAATCCGGCAGTAAATATATAGAAAATATCTAAGAGAAACTACATCCGTTTTCATAATTCAAACGCATTTTAAAGACATATTTAACGCGGTTTATATTCATAAAAATAGACTAATATTTATGAAATAAACTATTTCAACCAATCATATGAGTCAGTAACAACCTACTTCATGAAACCGGAAGTAAAGTTTTTTCTCACGCGGGATGAATGAAAACATTGCAAGGTAAGCTTCACGCTATACAGATCGACACATTGTTTGACACACGTACACCGTTATCGCTTTAACCACAGGGGCTAGCAACGATTTATATGGGATAAGAATAGAATAGCGAGAAAAATTACGTAACTGTACATAACGTTACAGACTACAGTACAGTACAATAACGTATTTTTTCTCGTTATTTTTATTCTTATCCCATATTATATAAATAGTTGCTAACTTTAGTCCTCTGTGCTCGAACTATAATAAACTGTAATAAACTCCCTCCCGATACTGTATCTAGCCTGACAACAAACTCTTTCGGAGCCTCTACCGTCACTTTTCAAAAACAAGCTAAATTCCTCCTGTCAAAAAAATCTTTCCTCTTCCCATCTAAACCCTTCTCTGACATTAATCTTCAAATTGTTGAAGTTGGTCAGTACCCTGTAGAAGTGGTAACAGGTCATGCCGGCACTATGGGTACATTCGTGTATCGGGTTGAAACGGTTGAACCTGTAAAGAAAACGCCACCTAAATGTACTCTCTGATGTGTGATATACACATGTTTAACAGGAGGATGAAAAATGCTGCATGATTGAGTGAGGGGTCGGACCCAGATTCGAACCCCTGACCTTCCGAACTCGACCAATTGAGATACTTGGGCTACATTCGCGTATCCAGTTGAAACGGTTGAACCTGTAAAGAAAACGACAGGTACAGATTTGGACCGAGGCTGACCTCAGGAAAATTTGGTACATGTAGATTGAGGGGTCCAGACATACCTGACCGAAACTTAAATGCTGACTATTGCCAGTTCGCGTTATTTCTTTCTTAAACAATGTCAAGTTACATGTAATTTTTAAGATACGGTATGTAATTTAGTGGACGCGTGAGAGAAGGGCATAATATTCTTGATACATTGTTTTTTATTCTCCGAAACTGTGGATTTTTAGCTCTGCTTATAGAACAGTCCAAGCGTGTTCGTTTATCGTGGAAAATTTCTGCGCCACACGTACCCTTTCAACCGGGATACGCGAATGTAGCCCTGGTGCCCGACAATCGACCCAGTCCAGCTCTGTTACACTTGTATATAGCTGAAATTCTCCCGAAGATAGATGTGGGAGATATCAGGTGGTGCAGTATAGATAGCGCTCAAGCAGGTGTAACAGAGCTGGACTGGGTCGATCGTTGGGGACCAGGTAGCTCAATCGGTCGAGTTTGGAAGGTCTCAGGTTCGAATCTGGGTGTGGCCCTTGCATTTCTTATTCTCCTGTTACACATGCATGTACATATGTATATATATCAAACATCAAGAGATATAGTATCACTAATACCACTGGGGTTTGATTTTCTGATCAGACATTAAAAGGCATCAGGCCTAGGTCATTGCGCATGCCTGATCATGTGGGCTTTCTGCGAATTTTCCAGTTTCCTCCCAAAACACCATCTCTTGCACCTCCATCTGGACCAACAAGAGTGACTATAAGTTTAGGAAAATAACAAGATGCATGCATGACATTGATGTTACTGCTTCAGGATATCTACTGCAATAATCCTCACAGGCAAATATACTGCAGCTTATCACTTGGCGGGACATAATTTCGCGGAAGTAACAAATAATTTGTATGCAAATTGTAATATTATTGATATGGACTTAGAGGCAGTGTATGCCTGCGTCCATAAATTATGCTATTAAATCCTACTAATAATTCTTCAAGTGTTATCCATGTTGAAATAGGCAATATGGGTCCCAAACAGCTAAGAATACTCCAAAGTTTGGAATGATGAGAGTGGCCCTGTGATATTTGCCTCAGGTTACTGATTCTAATATTCCTTCTGATGAAGAATATTGTTCTGGTTTGGTTGGTTTATTTATTGTTAGATTACAACAACAATATGTACCAGTAATTAATACTTTATGCAGACAGTGAAAATGGTGATAGGGAACATAACAGACCCAGTGGTGGACAAAGCATGGAGAAAACGTCGGTCCTGGAAAAAGTCCCGACAGTCCCTGTTCTGGTTCGGCGTTAATCTTCTCCTGTCTCTACTGCTGTACTACGAGCTGTAAGTCTGTCTTATTATACTTTGAATTTCCTGAGGCTGACTGTATTTGTTTGTTCTTATAAGGACACACACAATCAAATTCCAGGCCTGTTATATAAGAGTTAATATAGAGTGCCATTTAGGAAATTCCTTGATGATTATTTAATGGATTTTCACCATCTCACTTATAGTCTATACACATGATAGACCCTTGACAGACCACTTCCCAAAAAAAAAATCTTCAAAAAACTGCAATTAAATAAAAATCCTTTTTCTCATTTAGTCAACGAATACATGTATGTGTAAATCTGTAAGAAAGAATAACATTTAAAGTTTTTAAATTTGAAGGTTTTATAGAAAGCGGTAAATAGAGAAATCAATTTAAATCAGGAGATTGTGGAGTTCCTGATTTATTCGGCAAGATTAGTACAATAAGGTACATGTAGTAGCTATCATCAAAAAAATTAACTTCTGTGACAGAAATGGAATACCTTATAACTCATGAGTATTCCGTCTTTTCGTATTGCAGAGTTATCTGCTCTTGTGAGCAGGTATTGATTGTTGCGTCATTAGTTTGTGTGAGAAAATTACGTCATTTTCTCAGAAATTTATGACGTAACAATCAATACCTGCTCACAAGAGCAGATAACTCTGCAATACGAAAAGATGGAATTGTAGAGTCATCCTCAAAATTCCAGGGATTACCTGCTCACTTAAATTCTCTACACCCCTGAAGAAATATGTCATGATATGGAAAGTTTTGTATTTGCCACCTTGTGGATGATACAAATAGACTAGTTGGTCACTTGATTTACATATAAAGATTTGTATTGCAAGGTAACAGTAAAATTGACCTGCTTTGAAATCGAGTGTTGCTTCACTATAATCTTCAAAGGACAGGTATCAACCTAGTGATTGGTCAGCTTTTTCACCTGAAAACAATCAAATCGCTTATAATTACTATGCTTCAATTTTGTCATGATATTTTCCATGAATACAAAAAAACAAGGGAGCATGCATGTTTATTGTTGCTGTATATGTATACGTAATACTGCTGCATATATGGCTGGTCAGTGGTATCTAGACATGTATAGATTCACTGATTGGATCAGCATGATTCAGAAAGGTTCGTCCATTTTTAATTCAAGGTTAATTTGAAATGTTTGGTGAAAATAGAAAATAAGACACTGTTTCAATTACTGTGTTACTGTACATGATGTCATAAAGATCATTTAACATTTTTTTCTCCAGGAATTTCAACACAATTGGGTCCTGCTTTGAGGTGACTCACCCTTTGTTGTGGTATACAGGTAAGTGTTTATCTCAATGTAGACATGACAAATCAATTATGCCTGGTACAAGATTCAATTGCAACTGTTCACAAGTCTCAATAAATAATGTTTATAAGTACTGTAATAACTTATTTGGGTTTCATGTTATATAGTATAATGGTCTATTGAAATCATTTTAAATAAACACGACTTAGGGACCAGTAACTTTGAATAGAAAATGTTGAAAACTGTTGAAGATTGATGGTTTGTACAGAGTTCAGTTTAGACAGATTATACAGTAAAGGATCTGTTATTTGAACATGTAAAATTTAATATTTTATTTAATACTGATACAGAATTTATGTGGACTCTGGTATTCCTCTTCCTGGCCTACCTAATAGTGTACTTGTATGTACACTGTTATCTCATGTGAGAACATGTTTTGATATTGTTACAGAATGTGCATTGGCTCTAGTATTTCTATTCAACACATTGGCTAACCTGATGGTTTATATACGACCTTATCTCATGCCGAGCACTGTGGAAGTTACTGTCAGTCAGAAAAAGTTACTGGGAGTTCGTGAAACAGGTTTGTTATGTCATTTAATTTCATTGAAGAATTGGCCAAAGGGCTGATGCTTACAGAAATATAAATCTTCTCAAATTGTGCAATATTCTAACTGATGTTTTCCCCTATATATATCATAATGCCAGCTGCATAAATACCAAAATGAAGTCAAAGAAATGCCAAGGACCCCAAACATGTCAGTGATATGTGGTTGAGTTGGTATATTCTTTGTATTATCAAACAATGAAATCTTAAATTCCAGTTTTTGGCCTCCTTGCCTTTGTCAAGAATTGCAGAACTGAATCTGGTTCCAACTGGTGTCCACTTGCCAGTTTAAATGTCCAGCTGTCTACATGGTCCTTGTGATATCTTTTGTAATAATATGACACCATAATATATACAGTTATTAACTGAAATGGCGGAGTGTAAATAACCAGAAATGTCAACAGATCTGAAGGCATTTTTCACATATATGAAAATTATTTAAGTTAATTTGCGTGTAATAGATTGTATTTATACTTCAAATATTAATCCTACTAATAACAAACAAAATTACAGCACATTTTGAAATTATTATTAATCACTTTAAGAATAAGTTTAGACAATACATTTTTCTATTTGTTTAATATGTATAAATCAAGGAACTTTTTTCTATTAACAGAACTTGGGTTCCGCGTTTCCCCGACAAAATCTCCAAGCTCAGTTTCCTCAGAAGGCAGTCTGATATTTGCAAGCACTCCGTCAGGGCAGTCAAGTTTCTCCAGTGGTGGTAGCCCACGATCTGTGGGTCATATCACACCCACCAACATCGGGGCATACCCAGGGCACATGAGCTTTGGCATTCCGTCCCCTTCCGTGTCGTTTGGATCGTATGGCTCACCTAGTACCACCTATGACAGAGTAGGTCTTCACCAACCTCTAAACAATCTGTTTACCTGATTACTAATTAACAAAGACATATTATGACAGAAGATTGATTCTGCAGTTTGCTATCCGTAATCTAAGATGGATATCAACCTGTCCATTCATACCCTCCTACTAACAATCTTGTTTCCCCTGAAATGATAGCTCTCCCTGTACTGTAATGATGCATTAAAAAAGTCAGTTGGTTCATATAAATATAGAGAAAAATTTGCACATCAGATATTATTTTGAGCTCACCATTTTCCTTTGTTTTCTTGTGTTTAACGGACAATCAACAATTATGGTCGTTTAGGGCCAGAATAATCTTTAGGCGACCTAAAAGTGTTCCAGTGGAGGAAATTTGCATTGAAATTGTGTATAAAAGATGTTTTAATCATAATTGCAGTCTTAGCAATTGTCACTTTAGTTTATCTTTGCCCCGTAGTTTAAAACTATACTTCAATACATGTGGAACCAAAGGAAGAATGCACATCGAGACTGGGATTCAAACTGGGACCCTTCAAAGTCAGAGGCTCTATTCAATAGAGCTACCTGATTACCAGCGATCGTCCAGTTTCGCTTAACATGTGTTTGGCAGTATTAACCTGTTACCAGTTTATGAGAATGTTTAATCTGTAGATAAATTATTATGACTCTATGTCACTGTATTGAGATATGAACCATGTAAATTATTATGACTCTATGTCACTGTATTGAGATATGGACCATCAATATTTCATATATCTAACTGTAGATGCCCGTCCAGAACCTCAGCAGTCTCAGTGTTGGACCTAACGCTAGCTTTGGATCCCACAATGCATCTCTATCTCCGGGAATGTCCTACTCACACAACCAATCCTATTCCCCTGGGCTAGCCTTCTCCTCCCAGGGGCTCAACCTCTCCCAGGGGTCGGGGCTACACAGCAGTCTGGAAGGTAGTGGTTTACGGTCACGGCACTCACTCTCCTCTTCATTTAGACACTCACCAGGTAAGTTTGGGTTCCAGTTTGAAAAGTGATAGATTTGATTTATACAGGAAGAAATCATTTAAAAGAGACCCCGAAATATGTAAATGTAAAACCATATAAAAAATAAAAATGAAGATAGCATTTTAAAGGCTGTTCCAGTAAAACTTCTACCAAATACAAAGACTCCAAAGAAATTGTATTTAATGCATCATCTCAAACCTGTTATTTGTGTGACAGAGTGATGTCCTAAATAATGTCATTAATTAGTGTTATTAAATAATTGAGAAATTACCTAAGCATTCTTGTCTACCTTTCAAATTCTTGCGTACATTTCAAATATGTTCTCAAGTTTTGTGTACATTTCAGATGTATCATCAAGAAAGTAACCTATTCAAGCTAAATACCAAATAAGTTAATTAAATTGTTACTTTTTGTGGAACAGGTAGAGAGATTCATGCTGTAGTAATTTTATATATAATTAAGGCTCAATTGTAAAATCTTCCCCATCAACATGTCTTGGTTTCAGTGATGTCGTACGACCAGGGACAAATAACAGATCAGCATTCTCTCACACAGTTTCTCAAGGAACAGGAGGAAAAGGACGCCAAGAAAGCTCTCAGTAAGTAAACCAAAGCCCTGAGTAAGTATATCAAAGCCCTGAGTAAGTAAACCAAAGCCCTGAGTAAGTATATCAAAGCCCTGAGTAAGTAAACCAAAGCCCTGAGTAAGTATACCAAAGTCCTGAGTAAGTATACCGAAGCCCTGAGTAAGTATACCAAAGTCCTGAGTAAGTATACCAAAGTCCAGAGTAAGTATACCAAAGCCCTGAGTAATTATACCAAAGCTGTGAGTAAGTATACCAAAGTCCTGAGTAATTATACAAATGTCCTGAGTAAGTATACCAAAGCCCTGAGTAAGTATACCCAAGTCCTGAGTAATTATACAAAAGTCCTGAGTAAGTATGCCAAAGCCCTGAGTAAGTATACCAAAGCCCTGAGTAAGAATACCAAAGCCCTGAGTAAGTATACCAAAGCACTGAGTAAGTATACCCAAGTCCTGAGTAATTATACAAAAGTCCTGAGTAAGTATGCCAAAGCCCTGAGTAAGTATACCAAAGCCCTGAGTAAGAATACCAAAGCCCTGAGTAAGTATACCAAAGTCCTGAGTAAGTATAACAAAGCTGTGAGTAAGTATACCCAAGTCCTGAGTAATTATACAAAAGTCCTGAGTAAGTATGCCAAAGCCCTGAGTAAGTATACCAAAGCCCTGAGTAAGAATACCAAAGCCCTGAGTAAGTATACCAAAGTCCAGAGTAAGCATACCAAAGCCCTGAATAAGTCTACCAATGTTTGTGAAGTACTGGTGTAGTTGTCTATGTCAGCCCTCAGTATGTATACCAATGTTTGTGAAGTACTGGTGTAGTTGTCTATGTCAGCCCTCAGTATGTCTACCAATGTTTGTGAAGTAGTGGTGTAGTTGTCTGTGTCAGCCCTCAATAAGTATACCAATGTTTGTGAAGTAGTGATGTAGTTGTCTATGTCAGCCCTCAGTAAGTCTACCAATGTTTGTGAAGTACTGGTGTAGTTTTCTATGTCAGCCCTCAGTAAGTATACCAATCTTTGTGAAGTACTGGTATGGTTGTCTATGTCAGCCCTCAGTAAGTATACCAATCTTTGTGAAGTACTGGTATGGTTGTCTATGTCAGCCCTCAGTAAGAATACCAATGTTTGTGAAGTACTGGTGTAGTTGTCTAAGTCAACCCTCAGTATGTATACCAATGTTTGTGAAGTACTGGTGTAGTTGTCTAAGTCAACCCTCAGTATGTATACCAATGTTTGTGAAGTAGTGGTGTAGTTGTCTATGTCAGCCCTCAGTAAGTCTACCAATGTTTGTGAAGTACTGGTGTAGTTTTCTATGTCAGCCCTCAGTAAGTATACCAATCTTTGTGAAGTACTGGTATGGTTGTCTATGTCAACCCTCAGTAAGTATACCGATGTTTGTGAAGTACTGGTGTAGTTGTCTATGTCAACCCTCAGTATGTATACCAATGTTTGTGAAGTAGTGGTGTAGTTGTCTATGTCAGCCCTCAGTAAGTATACCGATGTTTGTGAAGTACTGGTATAGTTGTCTAAGTCAGCCCTCAGTAAGTATACCAATGTTTGTGAAGTACTGGTGTAGTTTTCTATGTCAGCCCTCAGTAAGTATACCAATGTTTGTGAAGTACTGGTATGGTTGTCTATGTCAACCCTCAGTAAGTATACCGATGTTTGTGAAGTACTGGTATAGTTTTCTAAGTCAGCCCTCAGTAAGTATACCAATGTTTGTGAAGTACTGGTGTGGTTGTCTATGTCAGCCCTCAGTAAGT
>NW_018404455.1:282596-285205 GCF_002113885.1 Mizuhopecten yessoensis
TAGTTGTCTATGTCAGCCCTCAGTAAGTATACCAATGTTTGTGAAGTACTGGTACGGTTGTCTATGTCAGCCCTCAGTAAGTACGGCCCAACATTGTGAGGACTCTGTTGATGTTTGTTCTGATGTGGTTGTGACTATGACCTCAGTTTGTCATACATTTACTTAAATATTTGATCGGCTAACAAGCTGAAATGGCCATTTTGTGAAACCACTATGGTCTTTTCACTCTCTGTCCTCACTAGGTCACCTCAAGGTCATTCCATTTCCAGTCGTATGTCTATCAATTTACCATAGCTTGAAAATAAAATATATGTAACGTTAACAATTTTGAACTCTTAACCTCATTAAGTCTTGCCTGCCACTCTGACTTATACCCCTTTACCTTAAACGGTCCAAAACCCTAATACACATGTATTGACCCTAAATCCTGCTGTAGCCTGAATCCTTACCCAGGCAGACACAGTGTTATATGTCTCTAACTTTGAACTGGTGTTGTAAAGAATTTCATTTAGAGATCTGCACATCTTAGGGGCTAATAGAAATGTGAGAGAAATATCTGCCACCCTGTCTTGTCTGACTCTGCCATCACGGCACGGTGAGAGATATACCTGTCACTTGGTTTTGGTATAGTTGTCTCATTGTGGTCTTTTCTGACTCGCTTCATTTCTTAAAACATTTGTCAGTGTTAGTCTGCAGTAAAATTCTGACAATGAATACATGCTTATTGGTGCTTAGACACTCAAATTAGTAGATTGTTATCCTGTCAAATTTAAAACCAGAAAAGTCACTGTTGTGATTGTTATTCTGTCTTTTATAGGTTCGCCTGATGCCACCAACACAGGAAGTACATCGTTCTGGAGTTACGGACGATCAGCCATGGACTACACTCATGTCCTCCGCAAATATATGTACCAGCTGGCCACACGATCACCGCAGTCAAACACTGCACGTAATAATGATAACGACGTATCATCATCCTACGGTGGCGACGATGTAAGTTACGTGGGAGGGTTGATAAGTACCTGTCTATACAAGATTTAATAAATATAAATTAAATTTATGATGGATAATATTTTTCAGTATTCTAATTTCCTGACATAATTCAATCAAGTATCTTACATCTGTACTGATCTCCTAACCACATTATAATTACTGTGACTGTACTTATTGTAACACTGTCGTTGAATTATCAGATTTTAACAGATTAGTACATTGTTGAATCTGAACGACCTCAATATTTGTAATTGAAAACTAATTAAAGAAACTTTGATTAATGCTGTATCAGTTAGTTCAATATTTTAAAATTTGAAAAGTACTAAAACAATATTCCTCTAAAACATGCACATATAAAAGTATTATAATTAATGGATTGTGAAATCACTAAATGGTCATTTCTATAAAAACTCTGTTGAAGTGTTGATTTTGAAGAAATTGCTTTCTTGAGGCATTAGATGTGAGATGCCCAGTGTTAACCGTCTACAATGGTAAGGCCCTGGATCCTGTATTGAAAACATGATTAGCCCTTCACATGAAATGATTGATTTTGTAGGTGTGGAGTAAGCGGGGAGTGACCGAGGATGACCTCTACCTGTGGACAGAGCGTCTGAGAAAGGTGAGTCTGGTCAACAAGCAGGTTTGACCTAGGGTCAAGTTCTTTGTAAAGTGGACCCTTACCAACTATTAAATTTACATAGATTTTGTTATAAGGAGCCATGGCTTTGTCAGTAGTCGGGACCAAGTTCCCAGCTCTCATGCGACAACTTGGTATCAACAAAGGAAAATTACTTTTCAGTTTCTTCCCTGAAACACATAAGTGCAAGGTATAGAATACAATAAATATAGCCAGGACAGATTATAGTATCACAAGCAACCTACAGAGTAAGGGTGACTCTTCTCTATACCAAATTGTTATTTGTTGTAGAAAAGTTGAACCTGTGCTGTACCAGATTGTCACTTGTTAGAGTATAGCTGAACCTGCACTGTACCAGATTGTTACTTGTTTGAGTAAAGCTTACCCTGTTCTTTTCAAGTTTTGTATTTGCTCTTTATTTTTGCAGTGGATATGTCAGACCGTTGTGTCCAGACTAGCCATGGAAATCACAAATGCCAATGCAAAATTACGGAGAATTGGGTCGGAGGATACAGAAATTGGAGGTATATAGTCACACTCGATCTCAAATTTGAAAAAATTGAAATGTGTTTTCATAATGAAGAAATTACTTTACTTTTTACATAGTTCTGACTAAAAAGGACATTATTTCATAAAAACTGTTTCAATATAAAGAGATTCTTCTTACTTTCTCATTCCAAACAGTTACATTGTTTAGCTCTCAAAGGAGCTAACCTTGACAATTGACCTTGACCTGTGTGGTCTTGATTAAGTTGGTCTTGTAGTTAGTTATGTACTAAGTGCTGCTGCTAGAGTTATGTTACCTCTCCTGCTTATGCTCCTCTATATGAGACAGCATATTACACGCCTTTTGTAACCTTGACCTCTGACCTGCTTTCATTCTTAAGTGTGGAATTGGGACATATGTGTCTGACAGACTCATTTCTTATTATTAACAGAGGTGAGTGTTTTCACGTGACACATCAAACACTGACTAATT
>NW_018404455.1:289653-294015 GCF_002113885.1 Mizuhopecten yessoensis
AGTTAAATCATCTAACACTAAGTAGGTGGGGTATTGTAGTATAAAGATGTGTGATGAATGTATTTCTGTATTAACAGAACGAGTTAAATCATCTAACACTAAGTAGGTGGGGTAATGTAGTATAAAGATGTGTGATAAATGTATTTCTGTATTAACAGAACGAGTTTAATCATCTAACACTAAGTCGGTGGGTAATGTAGTATAAAGATGTGTGATAAATGTATTTCTGTATTAACAGAACGAGTTTAATCATCTAACACTAAGTCGGTGGGTAATTTAGTATAAAGATGTGTGATAAATGTATTTCTGTATTAACAGAGGTGAGTGTGTCCACATTGAAACAGCTGGCACTGACTAAGGGTCCCCTGCTGCCCACACTGAATACCATTGTACCATACCTTGACATTTCATCTAACCAGGAGTACCTCGTCCGTAGGATCCTAGGTAGGACACTGTATGCTTGTCTCCCAAGGGTTTTGTACCCAAAACAACAATGAGTGTGAGTGTGGTGTGTGTGTGTGCATTCTTGACAGGTTTGGTGATATATTGAATGATATTTATCGATAATTGTACTTGTTAAGAAGTAAAAGGGAAAAATATACTTAATAGATAGATCTGTTATGTTATGAGGTTTTAATGTAGTGATAACTGAGGGGCGTAATAGGATTTTACAGTAATTACTTTGGGATAGGAGCGACTTTGAAAATTTCACTTTCCAAAGAATTGCATGTTTCTATTGGAGTTTGAATAAATCAGAATGTTAAAAATCAATTAGGATCATCCACAACTGTATTCTAACATGTTTTTGTTAAAAAAAAAAGGTTTAATGTAATTTTGATCAGTGATAAGAGAATATATAATTTGTATTTTCTTACCCGCCACTGATTAAACATGACACGACATTAATGTTGATTGTTTGTCCACAGAACTTGGTAAGGATGGCTGCATGAGTGAGTTTAGCTGGCATGGAGGTGGTTGTTATGGGAAGGCTTGGGGAGAACACCTACCAACAGATGCGGGTGTAAGTCTTACACATATTTCCCTTCAAACATAGAACATTTATTTATGATGACTTTAATAATTTAATTGATTACCACTAGATAAGATTTCCATGATAAATTAGATGCCAGGTTTTATCAGCGTCAACAAGGCCGGCCCTGGTGAATGTGTTACAAAGTGAATATAAATTGGTGTTAAATTATATAATACAGTATTATAGAATTACTAAGAGTACACTTCTTGACTCATATTCTTGCTTATAACCCAGTCACATTTGTGATCTCAAGCAAGGAATTGTCTTAAGAATATAAGTTTATGAGGTTTTGTTTATTTTGCAAATAACTGTGCACTATCAGACTGGAAGCTGACAGCTGGAGAGGACACTTATTTGATAGCCAGACCATTTGCTCATTGAATCTGACCAGCGTTAATCCACATTTGCTGAGTTTTCCTGAACGAGTGGGGCCTGTAACAAACTAGGAAATTCATTTTAAGGCCCCATAGGGTACCTTATCAGTATGATTTACAGCATCCAGTATTTTGTTGACAGATTGTGATGCACCTGATGTGTACGTACTTGGACTCACGGCTGCCACCTCAACCTAAATACCCAGACGGGCGGACATTTACCACCCAGTTCTTTGTAAAGACACCTGACAAGCCCAGTAAGTGTTGCTTATATTACCTTCCTCAGTACAAGCTTGCATGTGATAAGTTACTATACTTAACCAGCCCGACAATACATTCTTTTATCACATAATCGGCCTGTTATCCAGTGAATTCGCCTGTGTAATATTTTCACATATGTCACTAGTGTAATATACCCTGGAGCGTTTTTCATTGGCTGTGCCAGTCAGAAATTGATTGTGATGTCATAATATGGACAATGACGTGACGCCATAAATTGTGAATGGCGCAACAAAATGACTGTCTCCGTTTGATTAAGCCCTCTACATTTCGGCTTTAAAACCTGTCAAAATGTAAGTTTTCAGAGTTATGTGATAAAAAGTATCTTACATTTGTTTTCATTTTATATGAGCTTTTATGAAACTCATATAAAATGAAAACTCTTTTAAGATCCTATATATCTAGGTATAGACTTATTGAATACAACAAGACCAGCTAGGTCACACTTCTAAAAAAAGTACTATGTAAGATCTTAATGTGTAAAATGACTGGCCTGGGTTAAAATTCAGCGTCACTTCATTTGACACAATTGTACCCTGAAAGACTAGGAGTTGCATGACCGAGGCATATATGTTCCCTATAGTTGCTGGATTTTGTATGCAAGTACTGACATGAGGGGCCTGATCATTTATGCTGACTAACTGGTTGTCTTTTATTTAAATGTAACATTTCAGGGGTAAAACCTGACAGACATGTAAGTATTCATAAAGGCCTTGAAAATCTTTGCCAATGCTCTTCAGAAAACAACTCAGATCACTAGATCCTTTCCTGTTTCATAAATGCACAACTCCAGTCCAACCAGTCCATCTGGTTCAATCATTTGGAATGTGATAAATGAAAACGGCCCAGGTCTTATTCACCACTATGTACAGTGTTATGTTAACTTTTGATAGCAAAGATTATCCAGAGGTTAGGGACTTTGAAATGATTGATTTTAAGATCCTATTAAGTATCTGACGCCAGATTACCAAAGCCAAGCAGGGAGTGCGGCATGTAGTTTCCAGTGATCAAAATCTGTCGAAAGTTCTGGGCAGGAAGGCGTGTACAAAATTTAACAGTGTTTATTAGAAGTTCCAAATATTATTGATCTCAAGAGGAATGGAGCTATCAAAATAATAGTAAGGGGGACACAATACCCGTAGGGCATCATATAAATGACTAATTAGCTGTTTACTATGGTCAGTATTCATCTTATTTGTACTGAAAAGTACAAGTTTGGTTTTGACATATAAAGAAGAATATGTTAATTTGGGACAGGGAAAGAGGTATATATTTATTGGCCATTTATAAGGCTGCTATTTTTCATTGTGTCATGCTGAGTTTATTTCACAATATTCATCCTTCTACAAAATATCTAATATACTTGAAGAGTTTTGATGCTTCAAGAGTACATATACTGAACAAAAAAAGAAACGCACAATTAAATTATGCAATCAATAGCCTATGATATTTTGGGAAATTTGTACAAAATTTTATATCAATATGAAGGGACAAGTCTACTCTTTACAATACTGTAGAAGAAAAGTCTGTGTGACGTCACTCATGTCATCAGTAGTTACTCAAAGTGGGATACCCGCGAAAAACAAAATGACACTTCAGTTCCTGGTGTGGGCAACTTTTGCACGAATCCCTGCACGGATTCTCCTATGCATTGAATTCATTAGAACTTTTATACGCCTTAAGGGAATGTTGTTCCATTCTTGTGTTAATGCTGCGATCAACTGGGCGCGGTTAGTTGGAGGGTTTTGACGTTTCCTGATACGCCTGTCCAGCTCATCCCACAGATGCTCGATGGGAGAAATGTCGGGGCTATAATGTGGGCCATTCCAGAGGCTGAACGTTGTTTGCCATGAGAAAGTCATGGCAGACTCTGGCAACATGCGGTCGAGCATTGTCTTGCTTGAAAATTAGGTTATGACGTCTGAGAAGTGGAAGGACATGCATGTCGTTGGAGGATCTGGTCTCTGTATCGTTGAGGTTTTGATCCAGGACCACTAAGGGGGATTTTACTCCATGGGAGATGCCTCCCCAAACCAATACAGAAGCCCCACCGAATCTATCGGGTTCAACCACGCATGCGTCGGCGAAACGCTCACCGCCTCTGCGATATACCCTTTTTCCTCCGTCTGAGCGATACAGACAGAATCTAGATTCGTCGGTGAGCATCAAACGCCTCCATCGACGCATCCCAAACCTATTCAGGCCATGTCTGGGCATCCAGTCAAGATGCACTTGCCGCCTATGTGGTGTCAGAGGTGGCCCGACACACGGTCGGCGCGCAATGATTCTCTCGGCACGCAAGCGGTTCCTGGCAGTTTGAGGACTAATGGGTCTGCCATGAGTACCTAAGGTATGCGATGCAGTCTCTACAGCAGACTTGAATCTGTTGCGCAAGTGCGACAATCGAATCACCCTGTTTTGTCGTGCGGTCGTTACAGGCGGACGACCGCTCCTTGGACGATCGGAAACTAACCCAGTAGCACGGAAACGTGTGCGTTTCTTTTTTTGTTCAGTACATATATACCAATCAGTGTTTTCAGTAGACGCTTGAGAGTATGTTCTTGATTTTCTCTAATGAGCTTTGACTTTTGGTTTTAAGGAAGATACACTGTGTATATACCAGTCCTCTATAAACCCAATGTGTGTATTATTTGTTACAGATCTAGAGAAGGAAGA
>NW_018404455.1:298438-318586 GCF_002113885.1 Mizuhopecten yessoensis
ATACTACAGGTAAGACAAAAGGTAAATAGATTTCCCTGTCCAGCACTATACTACAGGTAAGACAAAAGGTAAATAGATTTCCCTGTCCAGCCTGTAGAGCATGTAGATGTTGTCTCATTAAAATACTTACTATTTACTTTCCATGTTTTGGAAACATTTGATAATTTGTAAGATATTGTGATGTTTTAAACATACAGTTCACTTCTGTTCCAGGAGAGTGAGTCTAGGAGCATCTGGCGTCAACATGCTGTGGATATTCAGCTGATGTATACTGTAATTAGTAGTCTTATTCAAGAACTGTTTGATCAAAATAAATTCAGATACTGAAGCAGTCATAGAGAAAGAACAAGTTTTGATACAAGAAAACTCAGATTCAGTTGTGAGTTTGGCATAGGTTATGGTCATTACACACACACCCTGTGGACAGTAACTCGGAGATCATTTGACCACAGGATGTAGATTCTGAGTTGGTGTGAATTTTGACTTGAATGAGGGAGTTTCGAGGGAGATTGGTAAATTTTGGTCAAAATGAGGGATTCTCCCTCCTAATTAGGGAGGTTTTGACAGCTATGGTTTGGTTCCAGTATTCTACAAAGATATATGAATGTGTCATAAATAATTACAGTATTAAAGGGAGATAACTTCAGTGATTAATCCAGACACCGATACAATTGTTTAACAGTTATATCTGAGAAAATTGTGGCTGGCTGAAGTTAACCTCAAAAAGTACAGCAATATCTTACTGGTTACCACAGCTGGCGGTGGGAACTTCTTGGAGTGTTTCTGTCTTAAACAAAGGAAAAGTAGACTACAGTTCTTGTGTAGTTAATACTGGCTGTAGTAGTGTAGTCTGGGATATAATGGAATAATTACTTTTCCTGCACATTTTGATGTTTATAATCATTCCAACAGTTAGCTACATTAAAATTTAATACTGCCCTGAAAGAAATTGGATAGATAACTAATAATGCATTTTAATAACTACACCAGTTATTTCTAAGGATTGTTTCATATATATATGTCTCTGAGCAAAGTTTTGGAGTAGAATTATTCTGAGCTGATATTTTCTGAAAATTTAGCCTAGTAGGACATGGTTGATATACATTTATGTAAGGATAAGGAAATACTTTCTTTAGACTACTAATGATGTCTTGTCAGAGCATTCAGATTTCAGCTGAGACAACTCAAGATATTTTGAGATCACATTTAACTTTGTCTTATCATCTTCCAGCGTCTATATAGAAGTAACCATGCCCAGCAGGACAAAACTCAATATATTTCATTGTTATTCCATGTGAATAATGTACAAAACGGTTGCTGATTTCTGTAAACAAGGATTTGAGGGATCAACAATGGCATGTTTTTTGTGTTGAGTTGTATACAGTGTATTGAATGAAAGTGTGAGTTGTATACAATGTGTTGAATGAAAGTGTGAGTTGTATACAATGTGTTGAATGAAAGTATGAGTTGTATACAGTGTATTGAATGAAAGTGTGAGTTGAATACAATGCATTGAATGAAAGTCTGTTGAAATGTATAGTGTATTAAATGAAACATTTTTGATGGAAATATGTTTTAGTGAATGAAGGTGTGGTGTATTTAGGCTGATGAAAGTGTGCGGTGTGAGTGTATATAAAACGTGCTATGTGTACAATGAAGGTGTGGTGTATTTAGCCTGATGAAAGTGCGGTGTGAGTGTATATAAAACGTGCTATGTGTACAATGGACTAGGTTTATTCTGTGCTATATACACATATTGTATTGTATTTTATACAGTGAGAGAAATTTCATTGTACATTTGTATCTTCTTTACTTGACAGTGAAGAAAATTAAAATGAAATAAAAGTTGACGTATGTACATCTCGTATGCACTTTCAAGTCATCTTTTGTTCTAGTTAAGTTCCCGCTGATTTTGGCAAAACCTGAATTTCAGTTTTTGATATTTGGGAGACATAGTGTGTAATAGGAAATTTTCACTGCAGATTACTTTTCCCCTTTTTCACCCTCCATAATGAGGACAAAGGATGTATTATTACAGCGAATATGAGTTAACCACGTAACATACATAGTTAAATGTGTAGGGTGAAATTAACACTGGACGAACAATGATATCATGGATGAAGGGTGAAAGTTTGACTGGGCGAAATTACAGAATTATGCATATTTTAACCCATTATTATCAGATGGTAGACTGATCAAGTTGCCCATGTACTATCATCATAATAAGCAAACACCTCTACAAATATTAGTAACAAATTCGGGAATCAATATATTAAATATCATGTGTTACACTATATAGTTACTTTTAAACAATATGCAGTCTATATGATGGTTTTCTAAATCGAGATCATATTTTAACCGAAGCAATTAAATGTTCACTTATATTGATAAGGTTTCTGAATGAATTTTTAAAGTACAAAACGATTAATAAAATCCAGACCGGATGAAACTCCGGCCGTACGTACCGTAATTTAGAATCTTAAACTCCTTTGTGACGAGGCGTGGCGACGAAGGAGAGGACCGTACCGACGTTTCTGTCAAACTTTGTGACTAATTGCGAAGATAGAACAGTAAGTCACCATTTGTATACGGACCATTAGACACAAATAGCATGACAGCAAGTCATTACAAACGACAAACTTTTATTCAGTGGCGTAATTTGGGAGAACAGCATTGATTATAACAACAAGCTGATCCTAATGATAAACATATCTGAAACGAAAGTTGGGCTAATAGCAGTAAAATTGGAAATGACAAAATGTTGATATGTAATATATATATGTTATGATGCTTCATAATTGTTGGACAGAGACAGATTCCTATATGGAACTGATCAGAGATCACTTATAAGGTCGGGTTATACGTATTTGCTTTCGTTTTATATATGTCTAACATTGACACCCAATCAGATGCACTGGTTTAACGTCAACTCTGTCGACTACCTCAGGGTGCGCGCTGTATCAGAATTTCTTAAAACTCTATTCAATGAACACTTCTACTGTTGTTTGTAACTTGCATATCCAGGAAGCTAAGGTGTATTTCCTGTTTCCCATTCGTTGTCTTTTTATGATATTGTTTCGTTTTCAATGTGTTTGAATCGGAAGGCGTGGTATATAGTTTTAAAAAGAAAAGTTATTCCGCACATGCGACTGACGACGTCAGAATCTGCGCTTCGACATCAAAATTGTATAAAGTACCTGCTTTTAGTTTCAGTATAAATTATCTATTGTAGCAATGAAAAGGAAACACTACATTTTGATTTGATAGTTTTACAGTCACACTTATTACAAGCAGATTCAAATTGAATCAAAAACAGTTATGGAAACATTAACAATTTCAATTGACTTTATGTGCCCTTCCATCCGCGCCAAAAATAGTGATTAATATAAATTGAAGGAAACCTATTTAATAATTGTTGTAAAATAAATTTAGTTTATATATATTCAATGATATTACACCAAAGGTGAACTTAGCGTTCTCTTAGACTTTATGTTATAATTTAATTACATCATTACCATGTTGGAACGAAAACAGAAATGTATCACTCTCATTCATGTACACGAAGTCAATTAAATAAATCCTTACGGTTTTCGTAAAAAAAAATGAAAAATGTGTTTCACAATTGTTGTAAAATAGATAAAGTTTATTATTCAATGACATCAGAACAAAGGTGAAAACTGCGTTGTCTTAGATTAAAGTTCTACTTTTGTCCGTATCAATTACATAATTTCCATGAAACGAAAACAATTGTTTTACTCCTGTAACTTTATCCAGCAAGTTGTCAATTTTAATACATTAGTAAGGATTCATTCTACAAGAAATTGATTTTGAATATTTTTTCTCAAGGTACAAAGACACGTCGGTTAACATGGCGGAGGGTGGGCTGGGACACGAACAGTCGTCGGTAGATGGCGCCATGCGTCAGTCCCTTGACTCCCACTTATTGGAATGTCCTATCTGTCTGGAGCAGCTACGACAACCAAAGTCCTTGCCCTGTCTACATTCGTTTTGTCTGGAATGCCTGGGTAGCTACATCACTAAGGAGGTGTCAGGTAAGATGGCGTCAGCGTCGTCTTTCTCCTGTCCTGTGTGCCGGAAGGTCACTGAGCCAGTGAACCAATCAGAAGGTAAAGAGAGTTGGGCCGAGCAGTTCCCCACCAACAATCTGGCGGTCGAAATAATCCAGCATTTACAACAGACGGATAAGTCGATCACGTGCAAACCATGCGAGACTAAAGGAAATAAGAATGCCCCGGCGAAGTTTTGGTGTAAACATAACAACACTTATTTCTGTACAGACTGCAAAATAAACGTTCATGATTTGCTTCATGAAGAATGTGACGTTCATGACATTTCTGAATTAAACATGTCAGATATACTACAACGGAAGGCCTCAGTCACTGGATGTTGGAAACACAAGGAGAAGATGGAATATTACTGTGAAGATCATAAGCTACTTGGATGCAGTAAATGTATCATCGTCGATCACCGGAAGTGTGAAGTGGTGACGTCAACAGAGGATTACCGGGACAAGTTGAGGAAAAGCTCTAAGATCGATGATCTGCTGGAGGAACTTCGTAAAAGCACAGACGCCATGGAGATACTGATAAAGGATGTATGTGAGCAACTTAAAACCATGACACTAGATCAAGACACTGCGCTGCAAAGTTTGACCGACATGCGGAAAAAGATTAATGAGCGGTTCGATGTACTACAGAAAGATCTCACAGACAAACTGATATCGGCCTTCAAAGAAGAAAAAGAAAACCTGGAGATATCGAAACAGCAATGTGAACGGCTGATGTTCTCTATGCAGAACACGCTGACGTCATCCGAGGATGCAGCCTTGGAGGATGACACTGTTGGAACGATATGTCTGTTCCAGAGAGGACAGGCGGAGGTTGAGTCCTGTAAGGAACTCATACAGGAGTTGGGGAGGTCGTCTAGATCTACCAGTATCAAACATGAATATGATTCGGACATACTCGCCGTCGGCAACATCACCAGCCTAACTATGGGGGAAATTGTCGTTAATCAACAGCGAAGGAGACTGCCATCTACTGTGTATAGTAGCATAGTACCGTTATCGGAACGTCATTTGAAGACGACGGGGAAGTTCACTATCAAAGTTGCTTCAGACAAAAACAACTGTATAGCGTATGGTGTTGTCTTCCTACCTGGTGGTCGTATTGTTGTCGGAGACGATGAAAATAGAAAGATGAAACTATTTACAGAAAAAGGTGATTTTAAATTTGAGTTGAAACTTACGGATGCATCCTGTGATCTTTGTAGAATTGATAACAACACTGTGGCAGTAATACTGGACGAAGTCAAAACAATATGTATTGTCAATGTCGGGGCTTCAACCTTGACAGTTTCATCGAAAATCAAGATTCCAAAGCTTAAGGAAAGCTGTTTTGGTGTCGCATACCACAAAAACTATTTCACTGTCGGTACAACAAAATCAATTTATAGTGTACCAGCAAGCGGAATTGAACCGAAAAAACTTCTCACAACTGGATCAAAATGTTTGCACCTCGCAAGCAATCACAGGAATGGACACGTCTTTGCTAGTATCCATACCTCTACCCCAGACGAGGTGGCCGTGACCCGACTGTCGGACGATACCCACACATATATATTGAAGGTCAGTGTCGTGAAAAGTACAACAGGAATAGACGTGGACAGGGAGGACAACGTATATGTTTGTGGATGGAATTCAAACAACATAATACAGATGTCTGGGGATGGTTCAAACGTCAGGGAACTGCTGAAGTCATCCGATGGAATCGAACATCCGAGGGCGATTTCTGTGTGGGAGGATAGGATAGTGATCACAAACACAACCAAATCGTCAGACAAACAGAACTTTGTACACATCTTCCAGCTCGTTTGATAATCAAAAACTGATATGGTATAGAATTGACAAAATTATATACGAGAAAATAAAGCCCATATGACAAATGTACTTTATCAGTGAAACAGTCGTAGGATTTATGTTTACGTAAACCTACTACCCTTCAACCGATCATCTGGTCTTGCTCCTGTGCTGAAAAGGTCTACGGATTCAAACTTTGTAATCGTTCTGAGTCATGTACCCGACGTTCTCGTCTACACGTTGATGAAAGATGAATTTAAAGTTGACAGAACTTTGTTATACCATGTTATTGGGAAAAACTAATTATTATTAGCAGTGTGTGTATTAGTATATATCGGTCTAACAGGTGGGCGGGCNATAATTATAATTAGCAGTGTGTGTATTAGTATATATCGGTCTAACAGGTGGGCGGGCAAAAACGTGTGGTCGACTGGATAGATGAAATCATAAACAATTGTATAAAATCATATTTGATAACCTATGACCTTATTTGTGTATTATAGGTAACAGATATAGTGTTTCACTACATTAAAATGAGTGATAGGACCATACTGTCGGCCGGGTAACACCATCGGCTCCGCTTTAGATCATTGCAGTAAAACAACGTTATATGAGACTGCGATGTAACTTATGTACCATTAACTTCTGATAATGAATCATTTCTGTCGGCAACATCTACAAAATTGATTGAAGGATGTTTTGGCAAAAACAATACTACTCTCAATGTTTTCTTTTAAACAATATAAAGTCGAATTATCATGCAAATCGCTCATTTGTAGCACACATACTCCATGGAAAGTTCTCTCGTTCAGTGACAACACGCCATTCTGAAATTACATTTGGTTATGCATACCACAGTCTGCGTCATTCAACAAAAAAGGTTTAGGCTTAAATATGACAAACGTTGTCATAGTTGCCGCCTCGTTAACGGAAATAATAGTCGTGAAAATTATCATTCCAAATTCAATTTTTTTAATTGTTTATTTTTTTTCTCTTCAATACATTTTAACTGAATTTTGACTTGTAATTTAAATTGAGGACGTACCATACTTTTATGTTTGAACTTATTTTGATAAAAGACAGGACAACTTTCCACTAAGAAATTTAAGAAAACCCATCGTCATTGTTTGAAAAAAATGCTAAATCTTTATTTGATTTGAAAGATATGATTTTCAAGAAATTAACAAGTGTGAATGTACAAAATGTTTGTTATTAACATCGTGATTTCATAATAAAAATTGAAAAACAATTGTGCGTATCCTTCATTGCCTGATTCTGGTATTTGTCGCAGGTGAAACTAACCTATTTTGAACCTGATATACTTTTATGCATTTTATCATTTGATCGAGTAAAAGATCGAGTGGATTAAATAGCTGAATAACAATCAAACTATATCCATCTGATTATACTCACATATATATGACTAAATATACATTATCGGATGACTATGTTGAAAAGAAAATAACGGTTTAAGCTTCAGGACCTCATGAGCTTTATGTACAATGTCTATTTTTAGAAACATTTTTTTTCAGTCATAATCTGGTGTCGTTTTCAACAAGTTAGTTTCAATTATGAGAAGTTCTTTTTACACAACCAATAAAATTTGCTATGTGACGTTTCGATGATAAAATCGTTGTCGATTTCGGCTACGCTGGAAACGTATGTACAATAGTTGTTATATATGTACCGAAATGACTCAATTCAGCTACGCTTTGTTAACACTTGGTCATAGATGTGCGAGAGTCTTTGAGTCCCCTCGTCTCGATTTAGAACTGGCCCTCTTCGGCGTCTCCAGATGGCTTCCTTTATCTGCCGCTTTAATAGATTGCTCTCCTTGTCCAAAACTTTGGAGTTATCCCAGTCAATCACATGCTTTTGTCTGTGTGGCATGGTCTGTGATTGCCGATTTATTTATCTGGGACTCCGACTGTTTTCTTTCAGACCTGGTGAATTTCCTACCTTCTTGGGCTTCTATATCTTTCCGGTGTTCACCAAGGCGTACCCACAATCGCCTTCCAGTCTCTCCAATATACGACGCATCGCAGTTTTTGCATCCGATTTTGTATACGCATTCTGCGACGTTTTCTTTAGGTGTTTTATCCTTAGGGTGTACTAGGATATTGCGAAGCGTCTTCTGGGGCTTCATGGCTGTTGCTATGCCATGACCGCGATATATCCTCTGAATGGTTTCGGATATACCCTTTATATACGGGATAACCACTTGACCTTAGGTTTTGTTCTTATCCTTGATTGGCATTTTCTTGTTCTTCTCCTTACCATGACACTGGTTTTTTTTACCCGTTTTATGGCCCATTCCGGATATGCACATGTTCTCATTGCCCTAGCGATGTGATTCTGCTCTTGTGTTTTGTCCTGTTGTTCGGTGACTATTGTATCACATCTGTTGAGCAATGTGCGTATGACGCCTAACTTCTGGTGTAAAGGATGTTGAAATTTGAAGTTCAGGTATTGGACCGTATGAGTCTTTTTTCTATAGACCAATACCTTCACGGTTCCGTCTTCTTTCTTTACAAGTAAAGTGTCTAGGAAGGGCATTGTGCCATTATTTCTTCCT
This sequence comes from Mizuhopecten yessoensis, assembly GCF_002113885.1. Lineage (NCBI taxonomy): Eukaryota > Metazoa > Mollusca > Bivalvia > Pectinida > Pectinidae > Mizuhopecten > Mizuhopecten yessoensis. The sequence goes on from NW_018404455.1 coordinate 306,892, forward strand.
CACATGTAAATTTGATGTTAGTGACATCTATAGTGTTGAAGAAGGTGACAGTGTACATATCGTACTAATCATCGAAACGTCACATAGAAAATTTTATTGGTTGTGTAAAAAGAACTTCTCATAATCCATACTTACCAACCTGAAGAAAATGTTAAGAAAAAAAGTTAGTTTCAAGAATGATTACCTAATCATATTGATATAATGCATTTTCTCATTTTTCGTCCACAGAAATTGTCTTATCGATCAATCAAAACAGCTTTAAATATAATTTTTAAAATTTACAAAATATTTATGACATTAAACAATTAAATGTTATTTAAGTGCACAAACGCAAACTCATAATGAAAAGCAATAAAGCAAAAGCGGCTGTCGCCTAGATATACCAGACGGATGTCGTCGATGAACCAGAAGACGGCTACCCTTCCGGAACACCTAGTCTTATCCTCCTTGTGCTTTTACTAAGTGAAGTATCTGTATGTAAATATTTCCTTTGCCATGGCTTTTAGATCGTTTCTGAGTTTGAAATACGGATTATGATTAATCGGTATTAGTTTTGTTTTGCATCCACCAGTTTTACACGTAAAGTTGTCTTGAATCAGATCTTTTACAACACTCATATAGTGATACCAGGTACACAGACATCCACCCTCCCATACAGTGATAACAGGTACACAGACATCCGCACTCCCATACAGTGATACCAGGTACACAGACATGCACCCTCCCATACAGTGACACCAGGTACACAGACAATCACCATCCCATACAGTAATAACAGACACACAGACACCCACCCTCCCATACAGTGATACCAGGTACACAGACAACCACCCTCCCATACAGTGATACCAGGTACACAGACAACCACCCTCCCATACAGTGATAACAGGTACACAGACATCTACCCTCTCATACATTGATACCAGGTACACAGACACAGACATCCACCCTTTCATACAGTGATAACAGGTACACAGACACCTGTACTCCCATACAGTGATGTAGGGTACACAGACACCCACCCTTCCATACAGTGATACCAGGTACACAGACACAGACATCCACCCTCACATACAGTGATAACAGGTACACAGACACCTGTACTCTTATACAGTGATATAGGGTACACAGACACCCACCTTTCCATACAGTGATAACAGGTAAACAGACACCTGTACTCCCATACAATGAATTGAGTACAAAGACATCTACCCTCTCATAAGAGTGATACTGGGTACTGTACACAGACATCCGCACTCCCATACAGTGATACCAGGTACACAGACATCTACCCTGCCAACAGTGATACCAGATACACAGACATCTACCCTCCCATACAGTGATACCAGGTACACAAACACCCACCCTCCTATACAGTGTTACCAGGTACACAGACACCCACCCTCCTATACAGTGATAACAGATACACAGACATCCGCACCTCCATACAGTGATAACAGGTACACAGACAACGACCCTCTCATACAGTGATACTGAGTACTGTACACAAACATCCGCACTCCAATACAGTGATAACAGGTACACAGACATCTACCCTGTCATACAGTGATACTGGGTACTGTACACAGACATCCGCACTCCCATACAGTGATACCAGGTACACAGACATCCATACTCCCAAACAGTGATACCAGGTACACAGACATCCACTCTCCCATACAGTGATACCAGGTACACAGACAACCACCCTTCAATACAGTGATATTGGAACACAGACATCTACCCTCCCATACAGGAATCCCCGGAACAAAGACAGCTCCCCTCCGATACAGTGATACTGGGCACACCGACATCCACTCTCCAATACAGTGATATTGGTACACATACAACCATCCTCCCATACAGTGATACCAGGTACAAGGGCATCTACCCTCCCATACAATGATACCAGGTACACAGACATCCATACTCCCAAACAGTGATACCAGGTACACAGACATCTACCCTCCCATACAGTGATACTGGATACTGTACACAGACAACCACACTCCCATACAGTGATACCAGGTACAAGGACATCTACCCTCCCATACAATGATACCAGGTATACAGACATCCACCCGCCCATACGGTGGTACCAGGTTAACAGACATCTACCCTCCCATACAGTTATACCGGGAACACAGACGTCTACCCTCCCATACAGTGATACTGGGTACTGTACACAGACCTCCGATCTCCCATACAGTGATACCAGGTACACAGACAACAACCGTCCAATACAGTGATATTGGTACACAGACATCTACCCTCCCATACAGTGATACCAGGTACATAGACATCTACACTCTTATACAGTGGTACCAGGTTCACAGACATCTACCCTCCCACACAGTGATAATGGGTACTGTACACAGACATCCGCACTCCCATACAGTGATACCAGGTACACAGACAACCACCTTCCAATACAGTGATATTGGTACACAGACATCTACCCTCCCATTCAGGAATACCCGGAACAAAGACAGCTACCCTCCGATACAGTGATACTGGGCACACAGACATCCACTCTCCAATACAGTGATATTGGTACACATACATCCATCCTCCCATACAGTGATACCAGGTACACAGACATCTACCCTCCCATACAGTGGTACCAGGTTAACAGACATCTACCCTCCCATACAGTGGTGCCGGGAACACAGACGTCTACCCTCCCATACAGTGATACTGGGTACTGTACACAGACATCCGCTCTACCATACAGTGATACCAGGTACACAGACATCCACCCTCCAATACAGTGATATTGGTACACAGACATCTACCCTCCAATACAGTGATACCGGGTAAATAGACATCTACACTCTTATACAGTGGTACCAGGTACACAGACATCTACCCTCCCACACAGTGATACTGGGTACTGTACACAGATATCCGCACTCCCATACAGTGATACCAGGTACACAGACAACCTCCCTCCAATACAGTGATACTGGTTCACAGGTAACCATCCTCCAATACAGTGATATTGGTACACAGACATCTGCGCTCCCATACAGGAATACCAGGTACATAGACATCTACACTCTTATACAGTGGTACCAGGTACACAGACATCTATCCTCCCACACAGTGATACTGGGTACCGTACACAGATATCCGCACTCCCATACAGTGATACCAGGTACACAGACAACCACCCTCTAATACAGTGATACTGGTTCACAGGTAACCATCCTCCAATACAGTGATATTGGTACACAGACATCTGCGCTCCCATACAGGAATACCCGAAACAAAGACAACTAACCTCCAATACAGTGATACTGGTTCACAGGTAACCATACTCGAATACAGTGATGCCGGGTACACAGACATCGACCCTCCCATACTGTGATACTGATTCACATGTATCCAGTTTCCCATACATAAATACATTGTACACAGACATCCACTCTCTCATACTGTGATACTTGATATAAAGACATCTTCCCTCCCATACATTAATACCTGGTATACAAACATCTACCCTCCCATACAGTAAGACTGTGTTCACAGACATCTTCCCTCCTGTATAGTGATACCAGCTACACAGACACCCACCCTCCCATACAGTGATGCTCGGTACACATACATCTACCCTACCATACAGTGATACTGGGCACATAGACATCAAGCCTCCCATGCAGTGATACCGGTCACACAGACATCTACTCTTCCATATAGTGATACCAGGTACACAGACATTTGCCCTGTCATATAGTGAAACTGTGTACACAGACATCCACTCTCCCGTATAGTGATACCAGGTACACAAACATCCATACTCCCAAACAGTTATACCAGGAGCACAGACATCCACCCTCCCATACAGTGATGCTCGGTACACAGACATCTACTCTCACATATCGTGATGATGGTACACAGACATCCACCCTCTTATACAGTGATACTGGTTACATAGACATCAAGACTCCCATGCAGTGATGCCGGTCACACAGACATCTACCCTCCAATACAGTGATACTGGGTACACAGACATCCACCCTTCCATACAGTAATACCAGGTGCACAGACATCTACCCTCGGATACAAAAATACATTGTACACAGACATCCACTCTCTCATACATTGATACCTGGTATACAAACATCTACCCTCTCACACAGTGATACCTGGTATACAAACATCTACCCTCCCATACAGTGATCCTGGGTACACATACATCAAGTCTCCCATGCAGTGATACTGGGTACACAGACATCTTCAGTTCCATACAGTGATACCAGCTACAAAGACACCCACCCTCCCATACAGTGATACTCTGTACACAGACATCTACCCTCCCATACAGTGATACTGGGTACTGTACACAGTCATCCGCGCTCCCATACAGTGATACCAAATACACAAACAACCCCCCTCCAATACAGTGATATTGGTACACAGACATCTACCCTCCCATACAGGAATACCCTGAACAAAGACAGCTACCCTCCGATACAGTGATCCTGGGCACACAGACATCCACCCTCCAAAACAGTGATATTGGTACACATACATCCATCCTCCCATACAGTGATACCAGGTACACAGACATCTACCCTCCGATACGGTGGTACCAGGTTAACAGACATCTACCCTCCCATCGGTGATACCGGGAACACAGACGTCTACCCTCTCATACAGTGATACTGGGTACTGTACACAGACATCTATCCTCCCAAACAGTGATACCAGGTACACAGACATCAGCTCTACCCTACAGTGATACCAGGTACACAGACAACCACCCTCCAATACAGTGATACCGGGAACACAGACGTCTACCCTCCCATACAGTGGTACTGGGTACTGTACACAGACATCTACCCTCCCAAACAGTGATACCAGGTTAACAGACAACCACCCTCCAATACAGTGATACTGGTTCACAGGTAACCATCCTCCAATACAGTGATATTGGTACACAGACATCTGCCCTCCCATACAGGAATACCCGGAACAAAGACAGCTACCCTCCAATACAGTGATACTGGTTCACAAGTATCCAGTTTCCCATACATAAATACATTGTACACAGACATCCACTCTCCCATACAGTGATACTTGTTATACAGACATCTTCCCTCCCATACATTGATACTGTGTACACAAACATCTACCCTCCCATACAGTGATACTGTGTACACAGACATCTTCTCTCCTGTATAGTGATACCAGCTACACAGACAGCCACCCTCCCATACAGTGATACCAGGTACATAGACATGTACACTCTTATACAGCGGTACCAGGTACACAGACATCTACCCTCCCATACAGTGATACTGGGTACATAGACATCAAGCCTCCCATGCAGTGATACACTGTACCGGTCACACAGACATCTATTCTTCCATATAGTGATACCATGTACACAGACATTTGCCCTCCCATATAGTGATACTGTGTACACAGACATCCACTCTCCCGTATAGTGATACCAGGTACACAGACAACCACCCTCCAATACTGTGATATTGGTACACAGACATCTACCCTCCCACACAGTGATACTGGGTACTGTCCACAGACATCCGCACTCCCATACAGTGATACCAGGTACACAGACAACCCCCCTCCAATACTGTGATATTGGTACACCGACATCTACCCTCCCACACAGTGATACTGGGTACTGTCCACAGACATCCGCACTCCCATACAGTGATACTGGGTACTGTACACAGACATCCGCACTCCCATGCAGTGATACTGGATACACAGACATCTACCCTCCCATACAGTGATACTCTGTACACAGACATCTACTCTCACACATAGTGATGATGGTACACAGACATCAACCCTCCCATACAGTGATACTGGGTACTGTACACAGACATCTGCATTCCCATACTGTGCTACCAGGTACACAGACATCAACCCGCTTATACAGTGATACCAGGTACACAGACATCTACCCTCCCACACAGTGATACTGGGCACACAGACATCCACACTCCCATACAGTGATACCAGGTACACAGACATCGTCCCCCCCATACAGTGATACCAGGTTAACAGACATCCACCCTCCCATACAGTGATACTGGGTACACAGACATCTACCCTCCCATACAGTGATACTGGGTACTGTACACAGACATCCGCACTCCCATACAGTGATACCAGGTACACAGACATCTGCACTCCCATACAGTGATACCGGTACACAGACAACCACACTCCGATACAGTGATACTTGGTACACAGAAATCCGACCTCCAATACAGTGATATTGGTACACAGACATCCACCCTCCCATATGGTGATACAGGGTACACAAATATATACCCTCCGATACAGTGATACCAGGTACACAGACATCCGTCCTCCCATACAGTGATACAAGGTACAGAGACATCCGTCCTCCCATACAGTGATACTGGGTACACAGACATCAACCCTCCCATACAGTGATTCAGAGTACATAGACATATACCCTCCCATACAGTGATACAAGGTACAGAGACATCTACACTCCCATAAAGTGATACCAGGTACAAATACACAAACAACCACCCTCCAATACAGTGATATTGGTACACAGACATCAACCCTCCCATATATTGGTTCCGGGTACACAGACATCCACACTCCCATACAGTGATACTGGGTACACAGACATCTACCCTCCCATATATTGGTTCCGGGTACACAGACATCTACCATCCAATACAGTAATACAGGGTACACAGACATCCACCCTCTCATACAGTGATACTGAGTAAACAGACATCCACCCTCACATACAGTGATACTGAGTAAACAGACATCCACCCTTCCATACTGTGATACCAGGTACACAGACATCCACCCTTCCATACAGTGGTAGCGTGTACACAGACATCCACCCTCCCGAACAGTGATTTACTGGGTACACATACATCTACTCTCACATACAGTGATACAAGGTACAGAGACATCTACACTCCCATAAAGTGATACCAGGTACACAGACATCCACACTTCCCTACAGTGACAAAATGGTGACAGATATCTTTCCCCAAATACGTCCTCCTACTCTGTTACATTAATTGATAATAAAGACTATTTATTCGGGTAAAAGGCAAGCATTACACTTATATCACTTATATTGGCAATCGGACATAGATATATGTTACCACAAATGATTTTTATAAATTACTTACAATGACTTAGTTAAGTATGTATAGTAGCAAATATCTAGTGAAAATGGTTGTTTTGTTTTTGTTGTTTTTTTAAATCAGTAAACATTTATTTCAGGTACCGTTTCTTGGTTTGTGTGCATTAAATAGATTTGAAAACCGCCTTTGATTCTTTTACAAATCGAAATCATATTTTAACCGAAGCAATTAAATGTGTATTTATATTGGTAAGGTTTTTCTAGTACAAAACGACTTACAAAATCCGGACCGGATGAAACTCCGGCCGTACGTGCCGTAATTTAGAACCGTATCCCCCTTTGTGACGAGTAGAGGCGTGGCGACGAAGGAGAGAACGGTACCGACGTTTCTGTCAAATTTTGTGGCTAATGCGAGGATAGAACAGTAAGTCACCATTTGTGTACGGACGATTAGACAAAATGACATGACAGCAAGTCTTTACAAACGAGTCGTGACATATAGTTTTTAAAAGAAAATGTATTACTCACAAGTGACTGCATGACGATGTCAGAAGTCGCGCGCTATGACATCAGAATTACCTGATGTATACATTATCTATTGTAGCAATAAAAAAGAAACACTGCATTTTAATTTAGTAATTTTACAGTCACGCTTATCACAAGCAGATTCAAATTGAGTCAAAAACAGTTATTGAAACATTAACAATTTCAATTGACTTCCTGTGTCCTTCCATCCGCGCCAAAAAACATTAATACTATCAATTGAAGGAAACCTGTTAAAAGGTTGTTGTAAAATTTTATGTATCCAATGATATTACACAAAAGGGGCTATTGACGTTCTGTTATGTAATTTAATTACATCATTAACATGTTGGAACGAAAACAGTAATGTATCATTCTCATTTATATACACGACATCAAGTTAAATAGATCCGTACTGATGGAAAATGTGGTTCCTAAGTGTTGTAATATACGTACAGTTTATTTATTCAAAGATATCAGAACAAAGGCGATAACAGCGTTCCCTTCTGCTAAAGCTTTACTCTTTTCTGTATCAATTAGATCATTTTCATGAAACGAAAACAATTGTTTCACTCTTGTAAGTGTGCAGCAAGTAGTCAAGTTTAAGAAATTAGTAAGGATTCCGTCATGAAATAGACAAGGTGGTTTATTCTACCAGGTATTGATTTTGTACAATTTTTCTCAAGGTACAAAGACACGTCGGTTAACATGGCGGAGGGTAGGCTGGGCCACGAACATTCGTCGGTAGATGGCGCCGTGCATCAGTCCCTGGACTCCCACTTATTGGAATGTCCTATCTGCCTGGAGCAGCTACGACAACCAAAGTCACTTGCCTACATTCGTTTTGTCTTGAATGCCTGGGTAGCTACATCACTAAGGAGTTGTCAGGTAAGATGACGTCAGCATCTTCTTTCTCCTGTCCTGTGTGCCGGAAGGTCACTGAGCCAGTAAACCAATCAGAAGGTAAAGAGAGTTGGGCCGAGCAATTCCCTACCAACAATCTGGCAGTCGAAATACTCCAGCAATTACAAAAGACGGATAAGTCGATCACGTGCATACCATGCGAGACTAAAGGAAATAAGAATGTCCCGGCGAAGTTTTGGTGTAAACATAACAACACTTATTTCTGTACAGACTGCAAAATTAACGTTCATGATTTACTTCATGGAGAATGTGAACCGCAAGACATTTCTAATGTAAACGTGTCGGCTATACTACAACAGAAGGCCTCAATCACTGGATGTGGGAAACACAAGGAGAAGATGGAATATTACTGTGAAGATCATCAAATTATGGGATGCAACAAATGCATCATTGTCGATCACCGGAGGTGTGAAGTGGTGACGTCAGCAGAGGATTTCCGGGACAAGTTGAGGAAAAGCTCACAAATCGACGATCTGCTGGAGGAACTTCGGAAAAGCGCAGAGGCCATGGAGATACTGATCAAAGATGTTGGGGAGCAACTGAAAACCATGACACTAGATCAGGACACTGTGTTGCAAAGTTTGACCGACATACGCAAAAAGATCGACGAGCGATTCGATGTTCTACAGAAAGATCTCACAGACAACTGATATCAGCCTTCAAAGAAGAAAAAGAAAACCTGGAGATATCGAGACAGAAATGTGAACGGCTGATGTTCTCTATACAGAACACGCTGACGTCATCCGAGGATGCAGCCTTGAAGGACAACACTGTGGGGACGATTTGTTTGTTCCAGAGAGGACATGCGGAGATCGAGTCCTGTAAGGAACTCATTAAGGAGTTGGAGAGGTCGTCTAGATCTACCAATATCAAACATGAATATGATCCGGACATACTCTCCGTCGGCAACAGCACCAGCCTTACGATGGGGAAATTAGTCGTCGATCAGCAACCAAGGAGACTGCCATCTACTGTGTATAGTAACATAGTACCATTGTCGGAACGTCAGTTAAAGATGACTGGAAAGTTCACTATTAAAGCTCCTTCAGACAAAAAAGACTGTAGTGCGTTTGGAGTTGTCTTCCTACCTGGTGGTCGTATTGTTGTCGGAGACGATTCAAATAGAGAGATGAAACTATTTACAGAAAAGGGTGATTTTAAATTTGAGCTGAAACTTACGGATGCATCCTGTGATCTTTGCAGCATTGATAACAACACTGTGGCAGTGACGCTGGACGAGGTCAAAATAATATGTATTGTCAATGTCGGGGATTCAACCTTGACCGTTTCATCGAAAATCAAGATTCCAAAGCTTGATGAAGACTGTTTTGGTGTCACATACCACAACGACTATTTCACTGTCGGTACAAACAAATCACTTTATAGTGTACCAGAAAGCGGAGGTGAACCTAAAAAACTTCTCACAATAAGATCAAATTGTTTACACCTCGCAAGCAATCAGAAGAATGGACACGTCTTTGCTAGCATCAATACCACTAACCCAAACGAGATGACCGTGATCCGACTGTCGAACGACACCAGCACAGACATACTGAAGGTCGGGGTCGTGAAAGGTACAACAGGAATAGACGTGGACAGGCAGGGCAATTTGTATGTTTGTGGATATAGTTCAAACAACGTCTTACAGATGTCTGGGGATGGAAGAAACATCAGGGAACTGCTGACGTCATCAGATGGAATCGAACATCCGAGAGCAATTTCTGTGTGGGAGGATAGGATGGTGATCACAAACGAATCAGAAGACCAAATTAATTTTGTACACTTGTTCCAGCTCGTCTGAGTGGTAGGTAATCCCGATAAAGTATAGACCGGTGATATATATGATAAAGGAACTGGTCGTATTTGGACGGATTATGTTAATCACTTCAGGACCAAACTCCATACAAGAAAACTTGACCCACATAGCAAGCCATATAATATGGATGTTAATATGGATGTTTAAGTTGTAGGGTTTATGTTTACGTTATCCTACGATCCTTCCACTAACTTATCATGTCTTGCCATGTGTTATGTAAGGTCAACATGGTTTTGTGAAACAAACCCGAGTCAAATATTGTAAGAAGAACTCGGCGCTATGTACCAGACATCTCCACCTGCACGTTTGATAAAAGATACATATGAATACCATGATAGAGGATCTGTGTAACACTATTACCATGTCATTGCGAATAGGGAAACATTTCCATCAGTGGTTGTAGTGATGAGTGACAGTGTGTATTGTTACGTAAATATAGGCTGGAGTGACCAGTGACGAGTTGAAACACTATATATTTACACAATGGTGGGGTCGACTTGCTATGTCACATATCTGACAATAATATTATACAGCACCATTGGTGATCACCTTAGATATGCATTATACTAAGTAGATAATAGATGCAAACAAAAACTAGATTGAAATGAATGACTGGGTAGTTTACACCATACCATCGATAGACTCCATTCAGGCGGCTTATTTCAGGACAAAACAACATTAGATAAGACTGTGGTGTAAATGTTACTATCGTGTGAGCCCCTGTGTACCTGTGTTACTATCGTGTNAGTTTCATCGAAAGTCAAGATTCCAAAGCTTGATGAAAGCTGTCTTGGTGTCACATACCACAACAACAATTTCACTGTCGGTACAACAGAATCACTTTATAGTGTACCAGAAAGCGGTGGTAAACCTAAACAACTTCTCACATTTAAATCACAATGTTTGCACCTCGCAAGCAATCAGAAGAATGGACACGTTTTTGCTAGTATCCATACCTCTACCCCAGACGAGGTGGCCGTGATCCGACTGTCTGACGAAACACACACAGATGTACTAAAGGTCGGGCTGGTTAAAAGTACAACAGGAATAGACGTGGACAGGGAGGGCAATTTGTATGTTTGTGGAAGTAGTTCAAACAACGTCTTACAGATGTCTGGGGATGGAAGAAACATCAGGGAACTGCTGACGTCATCAGATGGAATCAAACGACCGAGGGCCATTTCTGTGTGGGAGGATAGGATAGTGATCACAAACGGATCGAAATACCAAAGTAATTTTGTACACATGTTCCAGCTCGTCTGGAAGATAGGACATCCCGATAAAGTATAGACCGGTGATATATAGGATAA
>NW_018404455.1:321310-336299 GCF_002113885.1 Mizuhopecten yessoensis
TTAACTTAAATGTATCATGTCTTGCCAAGTGTTATGTATAGTCAACATGATTTTGTAGAACAAGTTCGCGTCAAATATTGTAAGAAGAACTCGGCGCTATGTACGAGACATCTCCACCTGCACGTTTGATAAAAGGTACATATAAATACCATAATAGAGGATCTGTGTAATTAGTACCATGTCACTGAGAAAAGGGGAAACATTTCCATCAGTGGTTGTAGTGATGAGTGACAGTGTGTATTGTTACGTAAATTTTGGATGGAGTGACCTGTGACAAGTTGAACACTATAAGCACCAGTTTCCTTCGTTGTAGTAGATTTACACAATGGTGGGGGTCGACAGGCAATTGTACAATACCATTGGTGATCACCTTTGACCTTAAATATGCATAACGCTAAGTCGGTAATAGATGCAAACAAAAACTAGATTGAAATGATTGAATGGGCAGTCTACACCTTACCATCGAGAGAGCAAGACGACCGGCTCCGTTCAAGCGGTTTATTTCAGGACAAAAAAAACATTAAATAATACGGTGGTATTAAGTTTACTTTTTTGTTAACTCCCGTGTTACTATTATTATGTCGTACTTGTAACATTTGACACTGATAATATCACGAATATGGAGGATAAGTAGGGGTAAAAAAGTGATAACTGAAATTTAAGTACACGACATGTAAATAAGAAATACAAAGTTATTACCTTTTTAACTATTCTTTGGCAAATTCTCAGAAAAATGGCCTTTTAACTGTATACATGAAACAACTGATTATGCTCATACATAACTTAAACACATGCATGATTTCAAAAGTATCTGTCAATCACGAACGCATTAGTTTAAGTAAAGCTTTCAACATAGCATTCTGATGGTTAGATATAAGTTCTCAGCTTATAAGTTATTAAAATGGCCAACTGCCCCTGAGGTTTTTCTACTAGTTTATCTCGTCCTAGTACACGACAAGACACGACCTAAAATTCCGAAATCCAAGTGATCAAAGTTAATTTTTCTGAAAATTTCAATACTCTGAAGACGGAGGTCAGTTTAGTAAACCAGCAAATCGAACGAAATCTAAATGTGTATCTAGGTTAATATAACAGAATCTTAGCGTTTTCCATATTAGATACATGTACTAGTAGTTTATCACTCCAGTGTGTTACCTTACAGCAGTCCTGCTGGGACACATGTGTTATCCACATACTATTCAAGAGTAACACAATCTGTTGGGATATATTTCACAAGAATAATTCATTTTACATGGAACTAATGAAAATTTTGATTTTTGAAGTGTCATTCGATATTCAGTTTTTCATTTATTTGAAAATTTAAAATATCATCTTTAACAGAATGTCAATTTACAAAATGTTATCCTTGCATTTACAAATTAACTTTCAATTAAGGAAATAACCCTTTGTCATTGTTTGAAACATGTTTTAAATATTGATTTGATTTTGAATAAATGGACTGATGTAAATGTAAACAGTATCAAAAGTTTAAAATGTTTTTCATTTAATGAAAAAAAAAAAAGAATGTTTACCCCTCATTTCTTGTTTCGCTTTTTGTTGAGGGTACTACTGTATATCGGGAAACTGTCGCCTAGTAAAACATTCTCCCCCTGCCGACACAATCTATGTTTACCCAGTGTTAATTTCGCCCTTCACCTTTAATTACAATATATGTTTTATGTTGCATACTAATATTCACGGTCATGATAAATTCATCCTCATTAGGGAGAGCGAAAACGTCGAAAGTTAAACTGCGGCGAACATTCCCCTGTATCCCGTATATATTGTCTTGTTTATAGCAAAGTTCCCTTTACTAGTGACAGAAATATAGGATCTTACATGAATTTCCATTTCATATGAGATCTTTTAGTTCAGTGAGCCTCTGGCGAGCTAAAATGAAAAATTCGTGACGAGTTCCATAAATTTCATATGATATGAATACAAGTGAAGGATCCTTTTTATCACATAATCAAGATTTTTGGCATTTGTTCGTGTTAAACGTCAATTTTCATGCAACCGTGAAATGTAAAAAAACGCCATTTTGACTCTATTGCGTAAGTCTGTGACGTGATGTACTTATCCTAGGCGTGACGTCACAATTGAAACAATTGTTACACAACCGATCACAGGGATGATATGTCCTGTTACATGGGTTAATACGCAAAAACATTTGACATGGGTATATTCACTGGAAAACACAGTACATTATGTGATAAATAGTAAATTGATGTACGGTGAGAAACAAGTCTGTTATTATCCTCAACCTTTATCCATTTCTGACAACGAAGCCAAGGATGGTTAACATTTCCAATTTTCAAAATATAATTGGAAAGTTCATGTTGAAAAAAACCCTGTTGATCAATTTACAAAGTCAAACTCTCTTTCAAACGGCTGTTTGATCTGTTTCTGTCATTAGCGAGTAAGTAATTATAGTAACGTGTTAATGGAAAACGTGTGTCAAGAGTTATGTCCCCTTGAACGTCTTTTAACACTCACGTGTGTGACATAACAACACAATGCTATCATGATTATTAACATTTACTCGTAAATGTTAGAGAACCAACTTACAAATCACTGTTTCAAATAAATGAGCTGTTTACGGCATGGCAGATATCTGTACCCTGTGTACGACATGTCAGATAACTGTACCCTGTTTACGGCATGACAGATATATATACCCTGTGTACGACATGACAGATATCTGTACCCTGTGTACGGCACGACTTATATCTGTACCCTGTGTACGGCATGACAGATATATATACACTGTGTACGGCATGACAGATATATATACCCTGTGTACGGCGTGACAGATATATATACCCTGTGTACGGCATGACAGATATATATACACTGTGTACGCCACGACAGATATCTGTACCCTGTGTATCGCATGGCAGATATAAGTACCCTGTTTACAGCATGGCAGATATATGTACCCTGTGTACTGCGTGACAGATATCTGTATCCCGTGTACTGCATGACTGATATATATATCCTGTGTACGGCATTACAGATATCTGTACCCTGTGTACGGCATGACAGATATATATACCCTGTGTGCGGCACGACACATATCTGTACCCTGTGTACGGCACGAGAGATATCTGTATCCTGGGTACAGCATGACAGATATCTGTACCCTATGTACGGCACGACATATATATACCTTGTGTACGGCATGACAGATATTTTTACCCTGGGTACGGCATGACAGATATATATGCCCTGCGTACGGCATGACATATATCTGTACTCTGTGTACGGCATGACAGATATATATACACTGTGTACGCCACGACAGATATCTGTCCCCTGTGTCTCGCTTGGCAGATATAAGTACCCTGTCTACAGCATGGCAGATATATGTACCCTGTGTACTGCGTGACAGATATCTGTATCCCGTGTACTGCATGACTGATATATATATCCTGTGTACGGCGTTACAGATATCTGTACCCTGTGTCCGG
Organism: Mizuhopecten yessoensis; assembly: GCF_002113885.1. Classification (NCBI taxonomy): domain Eukaryota; kingdom Metazoa; phylum Mollusca; class Bivalvia; order Pectinida; family Pectinidae; genus Mizuhopecten; species Mizuhopecten yessoensis. Next base: position 324,781 of record NW_018404455.1, read on the forward strand.
CACGACAGATATATATATATATATATATACCCTGTGTACGGCATAACAGATATATATACCATGTGTAGGGCATGACATCTGTCATGCCGTACACAGAGTACAGATATATGTCATGCCGTTCACAGGGTACAGATACATGTCATGCCGTACACAGGGTTAAGATATCTGTCGCGCCGTACACAAGGTATATATATGTCGTGCCGTACACAGCGTACAGATATCTGTCATGCCGTTCACAGGGTACAGATATCTGTCATCCCATCCCCTGTGTGCGGCACGACACATATCTGTACCCTGTGTACGGCACGACAGATACATGTACCCTGTGTACGGCATGACATGTATCTGTACCCTGTGAACGGCATGACAGATATCTGTACACTGTGTACGGCATGACAGATATTTTTACCCTGGGTACGGCATGACAGATATCTGTACCCTATGTACGGCACGACATATATATACCTTGTGTACGGCATGACAGATATCCATACCCTGTGTACGACATGACAGATATATATACCTTGTGTACGGCATAACAGATATATATACCATGTGTACAGCATGACAGATATATAAACCATGTGTACGGCACGACAGATCTCTGTACCCTGTGTACGGCACGAGAGATATCTGTATCCTGGGTACAGCATGACAGATATCTGTACCCTATGTACGGCACGACATATATATACCTTGTGTACGGCATAACAGATATATATACCATGTGTAGGGCATGACATCTGTCATGCCGTACACAGAGTACAGATATATGTCATGCCGTTCACAGGGTACAGATACATGGCATGCCGTACACAGGGTACAGGTATCTGTCATGCCGTACACAGCGTACAGATACATGTCATGCCGTACACAGGGTATAGATATCTGTCATGCCGTACACGGGGTACAGATATATGTCATGCGGTACACAGGGTACAGATATCTTATCTGTACCCTGTGTACGGCACGAGAGATATCTGTATCCTGGGTACAGCATGACAGATATCTGTACCCTATGTACGGCACGACATATATATATTCCCTGTGTGCGGTATGACAAATATCTGTACCCTGTTTACGACACGACATATATCTGTACCCTGTGTACAGCATGACAGATATATAAACCATGTGTAGAGATATATACCCTGTGTACGGCATAACAGATATTTATGCCATGTGTACGGCATGACAGATACCTGTACCCTGTGTATGGCATGACAGATATATATACCATGTGTAGGGCATGACATGTGTACGGCATGACATATATATATGTCATGCCGTACACAGGGGATATATATCTGTCATTCCGTAATCAGGGTGTATATATCTGTCATGCCGTACACATGGTATTTATATATATATATATCTGTCGTGCCGTATACAGGGTACAGATATCTGTCGTGCCGTTCACAGGGTACCGGTATCTGTCATGCCGTACACATGGCATAAATATCTGTTATGCCGTACACAGGGTATATATATATGTCGTGCCGTACACGGGGTACAGATATATGTCATGCCGTACGCAGGGCATATATATCTGTCATGCCATACACAGGGTACAGGTATCTGTCATGCCGTACACATGGTATTTATATATATATATATCTCTGTCGTGCCGTACACAGGGTACAGAGATCTGTCGTGCCGTACACATGGTATTTATATATATATATATCTCTGTCGTGCCGTACACAGGGTATATATATCAGTCATGCAGTACACGGGATACAGATATCTGTCACGCAGTACACAGGGTACAGATATCTGACATGCCGTACACATGGTATATATATCTGTCATGCCCTACACATGGTATATATATCTGTCATGCTGTACACATGGTATATATATCTGTCATGCTCTACACATGGTATATATATCTGTTATGCCGTACACAGGGTATATATAAGGGTATATATGTCTGTCATGCCGTACACAGGGTATAGATATCTGTCATGCCGTACACAGAGTACAGATATATGTCATGCCGTACACAGGGTAAAGATATCTGTCGTGCCGTACACATGGTATTTATATATATATATATCTGTCGTGCCGTACACAAGGTATATATATCTGTCATGCCATACACAGGGTACAGGTATCTGTCATGCCGTACACATGGTATTTATATATATATATATATATCTGTCGTGCCGTACACATGGTATATATGTCTGTCAGGCCGTACACAGGGTATATATATATATGTCATGCTGTACACAAGGTACAGATATCTGTCATGCCGTTCACAGGGTACAGATACATGGCATGCCGTACACAGGGTACAGGTATCTGTCATGCCGTACACAGAGTACAGATATATGTCATGCCGTACGCAGGGCATATATATCTGTCATGCCGTACACAAGGTATATATATCTGTCATGTCGTACACAGGGAACAGATATCTGTCATGCCGTACACGGGGTACATATATCTGTAATGCCGTACACAGGGTATATATATATATGTCATGCTGTACACAAGGTACAGATATCTGTCATGCCGTTCACAGGGTACAGATACATGTCATGCCGTACACAGGGTTAAGATATCTGTCGCGCCGTACACAAGGTATATATATGTCGTGCCGTACACAGGGTACAGATATCTGTCGTGCCGTACACATGGTTTATATATCTGTCATGCTGTACACATGGTATATATATCTGTCATGCCCTACACATGGTATATATATCTGTCATGCCGTACACAGGGTACAGAATGTGTAGGGCATGACAGATATATATACCATGTGTAGAGCATGACAGATATATATACCATGTGTAGGGCATGACATCTGTCATGCCGTACACAGGTTACAGATATCTGTCATGCCGTACACAGGGTACAGATATCTGTCGTTCCGTACACATGGTATATATATCTGTCGTGCCACACACAAGGTATATATATATGTCGTGCCGTACACAGGGTACAGATATCTGTCATGCCGCACACAGGATACAAAAATATGTCATGCCGTACACAGGGTACATATATCTATCATGTCGTAAACAGGATACAGATATCTGTCGTGCCGTACACAGGATACAGATATCTGTCATGCCGTACATAGGATACAGATATCTGTCATGCCGTACACAGGGTATATATATATGTCGTGCCGTACACAGGGTACAGATATCTGTCATGCGGTACACAGGATACAGATATCTGTCGTGCCGTACACAGGGTACAAATATCTGTCGTGCCATACACAGGGTACATATATCTGTCATGCCGTACACAGGGTACAGATATCTATCATGCCGTACACAGGGTATATATATCTGTCATGCCGTACACATGATATATATATCTGTCCTGCCGTACACATGGTATATATATCTGTCATGCCGTACACAGGGTATATATATGTCGTGCCGTACACATGGTACAGATATCTCTCATGCCGTACACAGGGTACAGATATCTGTCATGCGGTACACAGGATACAGATATCTGTCGTGCCGTACACAGGGTACAAATATCTGTCGTGCCATACACAGGGTACATATATCTGTCATGCCGTACACAGGGTACAGATATATGTCATGCCGTACACCGGGTACAGATATATGTCATGTCGTAAACAGGGTACAGATATATGTCGTGCCGTACACAGGGTATATATGTCTGTCATGCCTTACACAGGGTACAGATATATGTCATGCCGTACACAGGGTTAAGATATCTGTCGCGCCGTACACAAGGTATATATATCTGTCATGTCGTACACAGGGTATATATATCTGTCATGCCGTACACAGGGTACAAATATCTGTCATGCCGTACACATGGTATATATATCTGTCATGCCGTACACAGGGTAAAGATATCTGTCGTGCCGTACACAAGGTATAGATATCTGTCATGCCGTACACAGGGTATATATATATCTGTCATGCCGTACACATGGTATATATATCTGTCATGCCGTACACAGTGTACAGATATCTGTCATGCCGTACACAAGGTACAGATATCTGTCATGCCGTACACAGGGTACAGATATCTGTCATGCCGTACACAGGGTAAAGATATCTGTCGTGCCATACACAAGGTATATATATCTGTCATGCCGTACACAGGGTACAGATATCTGTCGTGCCGTACACAGGGTACAGATATATGTCATGCGGTACACAGGGTACAGATATCTGTCGTGCCGCACACATGGTATATATATTTGTCATGCCGTACACAAGGTATATATATCTGTCATGCCGTACACAGGGTACAGATATCTGTCGTGCCGTACACAACGTATAGATATCTGTCATGCCGTACACAGGGTATATATATATCTGTCTTGCCGTACACATGGTATATATATCTGTCATGCCGTACACAGTGTACAGATATCTGTCATGCCGTACACAGGGTATATATATATCTGTCATGCCGTACACATGGTATATATATATGTCGTGCCGTACACAGGGTACAGATATCTGTCATGCCGTACACAAGGTAAATATATATCTGTTGCCGTACACAGGGTAAAGATATCTGTCGTGCCGAACACAAGGTATATATATCTGTCATGCCGTACACACGGTATATATATCTGTCATGCCGTACACATGGTATATATATCTGTTATGCCGTACACATGGTACAGATATCTGTCGTGCCGTACACAGGGTATATATATCTGTCGTGCCACAAACAAGGTATATATATATATGTCGTGCCGTACACAGGGTACAGATATCTGCCATTCCGTCCACAGGGTACATAAATCTGTCATCCCGTACACAGGGTACAGATATATACACAGGGTATATATATATGTCGTATACAAGGTATATATATCTGTCATGCATCTGTCATGCCGTACACATGGTACATATATCTGTTATGCCGTACACATATGTCATGCCGAACACAGGGTACATATATCTGTCATACCGTACACAGGGTACGGATATCTGTCATGCCGTACCCAGAGTACAGATATATGTCATGCCGTACCCAGGGTACATTTATCTGTCATGTCATAAACAGGGTACAGATATATGTCGTGTTGTAAACCGGGTACATATATCTGTCATGCCGTACCCAGAGTACAGATATATGTCATGCCGTACCCAGGGTACATTTATCTGTCATGTCATAAACAGGGTACAGATATATGTCGTGTCGTAAACAGGGTACAGATATCTGTTATGCCGTACACAGGGTATATATCTCTGTCATGCCGTACACAGGGTATATATATATGTCGTGCCGTACACAGAGTATATATATATGTCGTGCCTTACACAGGGTACAGATATCTGTCATGCCGTACACAGGGTACATAAATCTGTCATACCGTACACAGGGTACAGATATCTGTCATGCCGTACACATGGTATATATATCTGTCATGCCGTACACAGGGTATATATATCTGTCATGCCGTACACAAGGTATATATATATGTCGTGCCTTACACAGGGTACAGATATCTGTCGTGCCGTACACAGGGTACAGATATCTGCCATGCCGTACACAGGGTACAGGTATCTGTCGTGCCGTAGACAGGGTACAGATATATGTCATGCCGTACACAGGGTAATATATATCTGTCATGCCGTACACAGGGTACAGATTTCTGTCATGCCGTACACAGCGTACAGATATCTGTCATGCGGGTATATATATCTGTCATGCCGTACACAGGGTATAGATATCTGTCATGCCGTACACATGGCATATATATCTGTCATGCCGTACACAAGGTATATATAAATATGTCGAGCCGTACACAGGGTACAGATATATGTCATGCCGAACACAGGGTACATATATCTGTCATGCCGTACACAGGGTATATATATCTGTCATGCCGTACACAGGGTACAGATATCTGTCGTGCAGTACACTGGGTATATATATCTGTCGTGCCATACACAAGGTATATATATATGTCATGCCGTACACAGGGTACAGATATCTGTCGTGCCGTACACAGGGTACAGATATATGTCATGTATATATATATATGTCGTGCCGTACACAGGGTACAGATATATGTCATGTATATATATATATGTCGTGCCGTACACAGGGTACAAATATCTGTCATGCCGTACACAGGGTACAGATATATGTCATGCCGAACACGGGGTACATATATCTGTCATGCCGTACACAGGGTATATATATATGTCGTGCCGTACATAGGGTACAGATATCTGCCATGCCGTACACAGGGTACAGATATCTGTTATGCCGTACACAGGGTATATATATATGTCGTGCCGTACATAGGGTACAGATATCTGCCATGCCGTACACAGGGTACAGATATCTGTTATGCCGTACACAGGGTATATATATATGTCGTGCCGTACATAGGGTACAGATATCTGCCATGCCGTACACAGGGTACAGATATCTGTCGTGCCGTTCACAGGGTATATAAAGATATCTGTCGTGCCATACACAAGGTATATATATATGTCGTGCCGTACACAGGGTATATAGATATGTCGTGCCTTACACAGGGTACAGAAATCTGTCATGCCGTACACAGGGTACATATATCTGTCGTGCCGTACACAGGGTATATAGATATGTCGTGCCTTACACAGGGTACAGAAATCTGTCATGCCGTACACAGGGTACATATATCTGTCGTGCCGTACACAGGGTATATATATATGTCGTGCCGTACACAGGGTACAGATATATGTCATGTATATATATATATGTCGTGCCGTACACAGGGTACAAATATCTGTCATGCCGTACACAGGGTACAGATATCTGTCGTGCCGTTCACAGGGTATATATCTGTCATGCCGTACACAGGGTACAGATATCTGTCGTGCAGTACACTGGGTATATATATCTGTCGTGCCATACACAAGGTATATATATATGTCGTGCCGTACACAGGGTACAGATATCTGTCATGCCGTACACAGGGTACAGATATCTGTCATGCCGTACACAGGATATATATATCTGTCATGCCGTACACAGGGTAGACATATCTGTCGTGCCACACACATGGCATATATATCTGTCATGCCGTACACATGGTATATATATCTGTCATGCCGTACACATGGTATATATATATGTCGTGCCGTACACAGGGTACAGATATCTGTCATGCCGTACACAGCGTACCGATATCTGTCATGCGGTACACAGGGTACAGATATCTGCCGTGCCGTACACAGGATACATATATCTGTCATGCCCTACACAGGGTACAGATAACTGTCGTGCCGTACACAGGGTACAGATATCTGTCATGCCGTACACAGGGTACAGATATCTGTCATGCCGTACACAGGGTATATATATATGTCATGCCGTACACATGGTATATATATATGTCATGCCGTACACAGGGTATATATATCTGTCATGCCGTACACATGGTATATATCTCTGTCATGCCGTACACAAGGTACAGATATATGTCATGCCGTACACAGCGTACAGATATCTGTCGTGCCGTACACAAGGTATATATATCTGTCATGCCGTACACAAGGTATATATATCTGTCATGCCTTACGCAGGGTATATATATCTGTCATGCCGTACACAGGGTATATATATCTGTCATGCCGTACACAAGGTATATATATCTGTCATGCCGTACACATGGTATATATATATGTCGTGCCGTACACAGGGTACAGATATCTGTCATGCCGTACACAGCGTACCGATATCTGTCATGCGGTACACAGGGTACAGATATCTACCGTGCCGTACACAGGGTACATATATCTGTCATGCCCTATACAGGGTACAGAAAACTGTCGTGCCGTACACAGGGTACAGATATCTGTCATGCCGTACACAGGGTACTGATATCTGTCATGCCGTACACAGGGTATATATATATGTCGTGCCGTACACAGGTTACAGATATCTGTCATGCCGTACACAGCGTACAGATATCTGTCGTGCCGTACACAAGGTATATATATCTGTCATGACGTACACAGGGTACAGATATCTGTCATGCCATACACAGGGTATAGATATCTGTCAGGCCGTACACAGGGTACATATATCTGTCATACCGTACACCGGGTACAGATATCTGTCATGCCGTACAGAGGGTACACAAGGTACAGATATCTGTCATGCCGTACACAGCGTACAGATATCTGTCATGCGGTACACAGGGTACAGATATCTGCCGTGCCGTACACAGGGGACATATATCTGTCATGCCCTATACAGGGTACAGAAAACTGTCGTGCCGTACAGAGGGTACAGATATCTGCCATGCCGTACACAGGGTACATGTATCTGTCATGCCGTACACAGGGTACATATATATGTCATGCTGTACACAGGGTACAGATATCTGTCATGCCGTACACAGAGTATCTGTCATGCCGTACACATGGTATATATATCTGTTATGCCGTACACATGGTACAGATATCGGTCGTGCCGTACACAGGGTATATATATCTGTCATGCCGTACACAGTGTACAGATATCTGTCATGCCGTACACAGAGTATCTGTCATGCCGTACACATGGTATATATATCTATCATGCCGTACACAAGGTATATATATATGTCGTACCGCACACAGGGTACAGATATCTGTCATGCCATACACAGGGTATAGATATCTGTCATGCCGTACTCAGGGTTCATATATCTGTCATGCCGTACACAGGGGACAGATATCTGTCATGCCGTACACAGCGTACAGATATCGGTCATGCGGTACACAGGGTACAGATATCTGCCGTGCCGTACACAGGGGACATATATCTGTCATGCCCTATACAGGGTACAGAAAACTGTCGTGCCGTACACAGGGAACAGATATCTGTCATGCCGTACACAGGATATATATATATCTGTTGCCGTACACAGGGTTAAGCTATCTGTCATGCCGTACACAGGGTATATATCTCTGTCATGCCGAACACAGGGTAAAGATATCTGTCGTGCCATACACAAGGTATATATATCTTTCATGCCGTACACAGGGTACAGATATATGTCGTGTTGTAAACCGGGTACATATATCTGTCATACCGCACACAGGGTATATATCATGCCGTACACAAGGTATAGATATCTTTCATGCCGTACACAGGGTATATATATATCTGTCATGCCGTACACATGGTATATATATCTATCATGCCGTACACAAGGTATATATATATATGTCGTGCCGTACACAGGTTACAGATATCTGTCATGCCGTACACAGAGTATCTGTCATGCCGTACACATGGTATATATCTCTGTCATGCCGTACACAAGGTACAGATATATGTCATGCCGTACACAGGGTACATATATCTGTCGTGCCGTACACAGGGTATATAAAATCTGTCATGCCGTACACAAGGTATATATATATGTCGTACCGTACACAGGGTACAGATATATGTCAGCCGTACACAAGGTAAATATATATCTGTTGCCGTACACAGGGTTAAGCTATCTGTCATGCCGTACACAAGGTATAGATATCTTTCATGCCGTACACAGGGTATATATATATCTGTCATGCCGTACACAGGGTAGAGATATCTGTCATGCCGTACACAGGGTATAAATATCTGTCATGCAGTACACAGGCTATATATATCTGTCATGCCGTACACAGGGTACATATATATGTCATGCTGTACACAGGGTACAGATATCTGTCATGCCGTACACAGGGTTCAGATATTTGTCATGCCGTACACAGGGTACATATATCTGTCATGCCGTACACAGGGTATATATATCTGTCATGCCGTACACATGGTATATATATCTGTTATGCCGTACACATGGTATATATATCTGTCATGCCGTACACAGGGTACAGAATATCTGTCATGCCGTACACAGGGTACAGATATCTGTCATGCCGTACACATGGTATATATATCTGTTATGCCGTACACATGGTATATATATCTGTCATGCCGTACACATGGTATATATATCTGTCATGCCGTACACCTGGTATATATATCTGTTATCCCGTACACATGGTACAGATATCTCTCGTGCCGTACACAGGTAATATATATCTGTCGTGCCACAAACAAGGTATATATATATATGTCGTGCCGTATTCAGGGTACAGATATCTGTCATGCCGTACACAGGGTACAGATATATGTCGTGTTGTAAACCGGGTACATATATCTGTCATACCGCACACAGGGTATATATATATGTCGTGCCGTACATAGGGTACAGATATCTGTCATGCCGTACACAGGGTATATATATATATGTCGTGCCGTACACAGGGTACCGATATTTGTCATGCCGTACACAGGGTACAGATATCTGTCGTGCCGTACACAGGGTATATATATATGTCGTGCCGTACACAGGGTACAGATATCTGTCATGCCGGTACATATATCTGTCATACCGCACACAGGGGTACAGATATCTGTCATGCCGTACACAGAGTACAGATATATGTCATGCCGTACACAGGGTACATATATCTGTCATGTCATAAACAGTGTACAGATATATGTTGTGTCGTAAACAGGGTACAGATATCTGTCATGCCGTACACAGGGTATATATATATGTCGTGCCGTACACAGGGTATATATATATGTCGTGCCGTACACAGGGTTCAGATATCTGTCATGCCCTACACAGGGTACAGATATCTGTCATGCCGTACACAGGATATATATATCTGTCATACCGTACACAGGGTAGAGATATCTGTCGTGCCACACACATGGCATATATATCTGTCATGCCGTACACATGGTATATATATCTGGCATGCCGTACACAGGGTACAGATATCTGTCATGCCGTACACAGCGTACAGATATCTGTCATGCGGTACACAGGGTACAGATATCTGCCGTGCCGTACACAGGGTACAGATATCTGTCATGCCCTACGCTGGGTACAGATAACTGTCGTGCCGTACACAGGGTACAGATATCTGTCATGCCGTACACATGGCATATATATCTGTCATGCCGTACACAAGGTATATAAATATATGTCGTGCCGTACACAGGGTACAGATATATGTCATGCCGTACACAGGGTACAGATATCTTTCATGCCGTACACATGGCATATATATCTGTCAGGCCGTACACAAGGTATATAAATATATGTCGTGCCGTACACAGGGTACGGATATATGTCATGCCGTACACAGGGTAGAGATATCTGTCATGCCGTACACAGTGTATATATATCTGTCATGCCGTACACAGGGTATATATATCTGTCATTCCGTACACAGGGTATATATCTCTGTCATGCCGTACACAGGGTAAAGATATCTGTCGTGCCGTACACAAGGTATATATATCTGTCATGACGTACACAGGGTACAGATATCTGTCATGCCGTACACAAGGTATATATATATATATGTCGTGCCGTACACAGGGTGCAGTTATGTCATGCCGTACACAGGGTACAGTTATCTGTCATGCCGTACACAGGTTATATATATCTGTCATGCCATACACAAGGTATATATATATGTCGTGCCGTACACAGGGTA
>NW_018404455.1:338276-353624 GCF_002113885.1 Mizuhopecten yessoensis
GGTCATGCTGTACACAGGGTATATATATATCTGTCATGCCGTACACAGTGAACAGATATCTGTCATGCCGTACACAGGGTATAGATATCTGTCATGCCGTACACAGGGTACAGATATCTGTCATGCCGTACACAGGGTTAAGATATCTGTCGTGCCATACACAAGGTATATATATCTTTCATGCCGTACACAGGGTATATATATATCTGTCATGCCGTACACAGGGTACAGATATCTGTCATGCCGTACACAGGGTATAAATATCTGTCATGCCGTACACAGGGTACATATATATGTCATGCTGTACACAGGGTACAGATATCTGTCATGCCGTACACAGGGTACAGATATTTGTCATGTCGTACACAGGGTACATATATCTGTCATGCCATACACAGGGTAAAGATATCTGTCGTGCTGTACACAAGGTATATATATCTGTCATGCCGTACAAAGGGTACAGATATATGTCATGCCGTACACAAGGTAAATATATATCTGTTGCCGTACACAAGGTAAATATATATCTGTTGCCGTACACAAGGTATATATAGCTGTCATGCCGTACACATGGTATATATATCTGTCATGCCGTACACATAGTATATATATATCTGTTATGCCGTGCACATGGTACAGATATCTGTCGTGCCGTACACAGGGTATATATATTTGTCGTGCCTCAAACAAGGTATATATATATGTCGTGCCGTACACAGGGTACAGATATCTGTCGTGCCGCACACAGGGTATATATATTTGTCGTGCCTCACACAAGGTATATATAGCTGTCATGCCGTACACATGATATATATATATCTGTCGTGCTGTACACAAGGTACAGGTATATGTCATGCGGTACACAGGGTATAGATATCTGTCATGCGGTACACGGGGTACAGATATCTGTCATGCCGTACACAGCGTATATATATTTGTCGTGCCTAAAACTAGGTATATATATATGTGTCATGCTGTACACAAGGTACAGATATCTGTAGATATATGTCATGCGGTACACAGGGTACAGATATCTGTCGTGCCGCACACAGGGTACAGATATCTGTTAGCCGTACACAAGGTATATACATATATATGTCGTGCCGTACATAGGGTACAGATATGTCATGCCGTACACAGGGTACAGATATCTGTCATGCCGTACACAGTGTACAGATATCTGTCATGCTGCACACACGGTATATATCTGTCGTGCCGAACACAGACACATGGTATATATATCTGTCATTCCGTCCACTGTGTACAGATATCTGTCATGCTGCACACACGGTATATATCTGTCGTGCCGAACACAGACACATGGTATATATATCTGTCATGCCGTACACAGGGTAAAGATATCTGTCGGGCCGTACACAAGGTATAGATATCGGTCATGCTGTACACAGGGTATATATATATCTGTCATGCCGTACACATGGTATATATATCTGTCATGCCGTACACAGTGTACAGATATCTGTCATGCCGTACACAGGGTACAGATATATGTCGTGCCGTACACAGGGTACAGATATGTCATGCCGTACACAGGGTACAGATATCTGTCATGCCGTACACAGTATATATATATCCGTCATGCCGTACACATGGTATATATATCTGTCATGCCGTACACAGGGTAAAGATATCTGTCGTGCCGTACACAAGGTATATATATCTGTCATGACGTACACAGGGTACAGATATCTGTCATGCCGTACACAGTATATATATATCCGTCATGCCGTACACATGGTATATATATCTGTCATGCCGTACACAGGGTAAAGATATCTGTCGGGCCGTACACAAGGTATAGATATCTGTCATGCCGTACACAGGGTACAGATATATGTCGTGCCGTACACAGGGTACAGATATGTCATGCCGTACACAGGGTACAGATATCTGTCATGCCGTACACAGTATATATATATCCGTCATGCCGTACACATGGTATATATATCTGTCATGCCGTACACAGTCTACAGATATCTGTCATGCCGTACACAGGGTACAGATATATGTCGTGCCGTACACAGGGTACAGATATATGTCGTGCCGTACACAGGGTACAGATATATGTCATGCCGTACACAGGGTACAATTTGTATGTGGACCTTGTGGCTAATGGGAGAGTAGAACAGGAAGTAACCATTTGTATGTGGACCTTGTGGCTAATGGGAGAGGAGAACAGGAAGTAACCATTTGTATGTGGACCTTGTGGCTAATGGGAGAGTAGAAGAGTAAGTAACTATTTGTATGAACTTTCACTAAATGTTGTAATTTGTTAGAACAACAATGTTTATGTACAATACAAACTAGTGCTAAAGATAGACTGATGTGAAACGAAAATTGATAGCAGTAAACTTGGAAATGACATAATAACCTTATATCTATATGTTCATAATGCCGATTGTTTGTTCGACAGAGACATTTTCCCATATGTAACCTGATAAGGGATAATCAGGACGTGTTTGGTTTCGTTTTGTATATGTCTAACATTGAAACCGAATCAGATATAATGGATTCATGTCAACTCTGTTAGCCGGCCTATCTAACGCAGGTTGTATATTCTATTTTACTTGAAACACTTTCTATATCAAAAATTCACTAATACTAATTCACTAAAAATTTAGACAAATACAAATGTTCTGCGAGGGAAGTTATTGCATGTTCCTAACATTTTGGAACCATATTATACAACAGTTTATTACAGAGATCCAGATTTCTTAGAAATGACACGAACAACCCTCCATCAATACCGTACGAACCTAAATATACACATCCACCCACCCTACAACGCAGTGACATCATGTTGAGAGATACCACCCTCCCATACAGTGACATCATGTTGAGAGGTAACACCCTCCCATACACTGACGTCATGTTGAGAGATCCCATTCTCCCATACACTGAAGTAATGTTGAGAGGTAACACCCTCCCATACAGTGACATCATGTTGAGAGATACCATTCTCCCATACACTGATGTCATGTTGAGAGATCCCATTCTCCCATACACTGACGTCATGTTGAGATACTATCCCCCCCCCCCAAATCGTTGACAAAGTAAGATTTTTTTTATTATTTTATAGCCGGAACAAGAAATTCGCCTCGGACACAAAATCCATGCTTGAGCATGAGAACGATTTCATGAATACGGGCCTAGATCCCGCCAAAATATGAGGCGGGGTACAGAGACATCCGACTGCGACAAGGTAAAATCGAGTATAACTACATCAACCGTAATGACACAAGGTACAGATATCTGTCATGCTGCACACAGGGTATATATCTGTCGTGCCGTACACAGGGTATATATATCTGTCGTGCCATACACAGGGTATATATCTGTCGTGCCGTACACAGGGTATATATCTGTCGTGCCGTACAAAGGATATATATATCTGTCCTGCCATACACAGGGTACAAAAATCTACCATGCCGTAAACAGGGTACAGATATCTGTCATGCCGTACACAGGGTATATATATATCTGTCGTACCGTATACAGGGTATAAATATCTGTCATGCCGTACACAGGGTACACATATCTGTCATGCCGTTAACAGGGTACAGATATCTGTCATGCCGTACACGGGGTATATATATCTGTCCTGCCGTACACAGGGTACAAAAATCTGCCATGCCGTACGCAGGGTACATATATCTGTCATGCCGTAAACAGGGTGCAGATATCTGTCATGCCGTACACAGGGTATATATATATGTCGTGCCGTATACAGGGTACAGATATCTGTCATACCGTACACAGGTTACAGATATATGTCATGCCGTACACAGGGTACAGATATCTGTCATGCCGTTAACAGGGTACATATATCTGTCGTGCCGTTAACAGGGTATTAATATCTGTCATGCCGTAAACAGGGTACATATATCTGTCGTGCCGTACACAAGGTACAGATATATGTCATGCCGTAAACAGGGTACAGATATCTGTCATGCCGTACACAGGGTATATATATCTGTCGTGCCGTATACAGGGTATAAATATCTGTCATGCCGTACACAGGGTACACATATCTGTCATGCCATTAACAGGGTACAGATATCTGTTATGCCGTACACAGGGTATATATATCTGTCCTGCCGTACACAGGGTACAAAAATCAGCCATGCCGTACACAGGGTATATATATCTGTCCTGCCGTACACAGGGTACAAAAATCTGCCATGCCGTACGCAGGGTACATATATCTGTCATGCCGTAAACAGGGTACAGATATCTGTCATGCCGTACACAGGGTATATATATATATATATCGTGCCGTATACAGGGTACAGATATCTGTCATGCCGTAAACAGGGTACATATATCTGTCGTGCCGTTAACAGGGTATTAATATCTGTCATGCCGTAAACGGGGTACATATATCTGTCGTGCCGTACACAAGGTACAGATATATGTCATGCCGTCCACAAGGTACAGATATATGTCATGCCGTACACAGGGTACAGATATCTGTCATATCGTTCACATAATACAGATATATGTCATGCCATTAACAGGGTACAAATATCTGTCGTGCCGTACACAGGTAACACATATCTGTCATGCCGTACACATGGTACAGATATCTGTCATGCCGTAAACAGGGTACATATATCTGTCGTGCCGTACACAAGGTACAGATATCTTTCTTGCCGTACACGGGGTACATATATCTGTCATGCCGTCCACAAGGTACATATATCTGTCATGCCGTTAACAGGGTACAGATATCTGTCGTTCCGTAAACAGGGTACAGGTATCTGTCATGCCGTACACCAGGTAGAGATATCTGTCGTGCCGTACACAGGGTACACATATTTGTCGTGCCGTCCACAAGGTACAGATATCTGTCGTGTCGTACACAAGGTACATATATATGTCGTGCCGTATACAGGGTACATATATCTGTCGTGCCGTCCACAAGGTACATATATTTGTCATGCCGTACACAGGGTACAGATATCTGTCATGCCGTAAACAGGGTACAGATATCTGTCATGCCGTACACAAGGTTCATATATCTGTCATGCCGTACGCAGGGCATATATATCTGTCATGCCGTACGCAGGGTATATATATCTGTCATGCCGTAAACAAGGTACAGATATCTGTCGTGCCGTACACAGGGTACATATATCTGTCGTGCCTACACAAGGTACATATATCAGTCATGCCGTACACAAGGTATATATATCAGTCATGCCGTACACAAGGTACATATATCTGTCATGCCGTAAACAGGGTACAGATATCTGTCATGTCGTACACAAGGTTCATATATCTGTCATGCCGTCCGCAGGGCATATATATCTGTCATGCCGTACGCAGGGTATATATATCTGTCATGCCGTAAACAAGGTACAGATATCTGTCGTGCCGTACACAGGGTACATATATCTGTCGTGCCGTACACATGGTACATATATCTGTCATGTCGTACACTTGGTACACATATCTGTCATGTCGTACACAGTGTACAGATATATGTCATGTCGTACGCAGGGCATATATATCTGTCATGGTGTACGCAGGGCATATATATCTGTCGTGCCATATACGGGGCATATATATACTTCATGCTGTACGCAGGGCATATATATCTGTCATGCTGTACGCAGGGCATATATATCTGTCGTGCCATACACAGGGAATATATCTGTCGTGCCGTACACAGGGAATATATATCTGTCGTGCCATATACGGCGCATATATATACTTCATGCTGTACGCAGGGCAGATATATCTGTCATGGTGTACGCAGGCCATATATATCTGTCGTGCCATATACGGCGCATATATATACTTCATGCTGTACGCAGGGCATATTTATCTGTCATGCCGTACACATGCTAATATATCTGTCATGCCGTACGCAGGGCATATATGTGTATCATGCCGTACGCAGGGCATATTATATGTATCATGCCGTACGCAGGGCATATATATGTATCATGCCGTACGCAGGGCATATATATCTGTCATGCTATACGCAGGACATATATATCTGTCATACCGTATACGGGGCATATATATATGTCATGCTATACGAAGGGCATAAATATCTGTCATGCTGTACGCAGGGCATATATATCTGTCATGCCGTACGCAGGGCATATATATCTGTCATGCTATACGCAGGACATATATATCTGTCATACCGTATACGGGGCATATATATATGTCATGCTATACGAAGGGCATAAATATCTGTCATGCTGTACGCAGGGCATATATATCTGTCATGCCGTATGCAGGGCATATATATCTGGCATGCCGTATGCAGGGTACATGTATCTGTCATGCCGTACACAGGGTACAGATATCTGTCATGCCGTACACAGGCTACATATATATCTATCATGCCGTACACAGGGTATATATATCTGTCATGCCGTACGCAGGGTACATATTTCTGTCATGCCGTACACATGATAATATATCTGTTATGCCGTACGCAGGGCATATATATGTATCATGCCGTACGCAGGGCATATATATCTGTCATGCCGTATACGGGGCATATATATATGTCATGCCGTACACAAGGTACATATATCTGTCATGCCGGACACAAGGTACATATATCTGTCATGCCGTAGACAGGGTACACATATCTGTCATGCCGTACACAGGGTATATATCTCTGTCATGCCGTACACAAGGTACATATATCTGTCGTGCCGTACACAAGGTACAGATATATGTCATGCCGTCCACAAGGTACATATATCTGTCGTGCCGTACACAGGGTACAGATATCTGTCATTCCGTTAACAGGGTACAGATATCTGTCATGCCGTCCACAAGGTACATATATCTGTCGTGCCGTACACAGGGTACACATATTTGTCGTGCCGTCCACAAGGTACAGATATATGTCGTGTCGTACACAAGGTACATATATATGTCGTGCCGTACACAGGGTACATATATCTGTCGTGCCGTACACATGGTACACATATCTGTCATGCCTTACACAAGGTACAGATATATGTCATGCCGTACACAAGGTACATATATCTGTCGTGCCGTACACAGGGTACACATATCTGTCGTGCCGTCCACAAGGTACATATATATTTGTCATGCCGTACACAGGGTACAGATATCTGTCATGCCGTAAACAGGGTACAGATATCTGTCATGCCGTACACAAGGTTCATATATCTGTCATGCAGTACGCAGGGCATATATATCTGTCATGCCGTACACATGGTACATATATCTGTCATGCCGTAAACAGGGTACAGATATCTGTCATGCCGTACACAGGGTACAGATATCTGTCATGCCGTACACAGGGTACAGATATCTGTCATGCCGTATGCAGGGCATATATATCTGGCATGCCGTATGCAGGGTACATGTATCTATCATGCCGTACACAGGGTACAGATATCTGTCATGCCGTATGCAGGGCATATATATCTGTCATGGTGTACGCAGGGCATATATATCTGTCATGCCATATACGGGGCATATATATACGTCATGCTGTCCGCAGGGCATATATATCTGTCATGCTGTACGCAGGGCATATATATCTGTCATGCCGTACACAAGGTAATATATCTGTCATGCCATACGCAGGGCATATATATCTGTCATGCTGTACGCAGGGCGTATATATCTGTCATGCCGTATACGGGGCATATAAATATGTAATGCTATACGAAGGGCATATATATCTGTCATGCTGTACGCAGGGCGTATATATCTGTCATGCCGTATACGGGGCATATATATATGTCATGCTATACGAAGGGCATATATATCTGTCATGCCGTATGCAGGGCATATGTATCATGCCGTACGCAGGGCATATATATATGTCATGCTGTACGCAGGGCATATATATCTGTCACGCCGTACACATGGTAATATATCTGTCATGCCGTACGCAGGACATATATATGTATCATGCCGTACGCAGGGCATATATATATGTCATGCTGTACGCGGGTCATATATATCTGTCATGCCGTATGCAGGGCATATATATCTGTCATGCTGTACGCAGGACATAGATATCTGTCATGCCGTATACGGGGCATATATATATGTAGGGTACATGTATCTGTCATGCCGTACACAGGGTACAGATATCTGTCATGCCGTAAACAGGGTACAGATATCTGTCATGCCGTACACAAGGTTCATATATCTGTCATGCCGTACGCAGGGCATATATATCTGTCAAGCTGTACGCAGGGCATATATATCTGTCATGCCGTACACGTGGTAATATATCTGTCATGCCGTACGCAGGACATATATATGTATCATGCCGTACGCAGGGCATATATATATGTCATGCTGTACGCGGGTCATATATATCTGTCATGCCGTATGCAGGGCATATGTATCATGCCGTACGCAGGGCATATATATATGTCATGCTGTACGCGGGTCATATATATCTGTCATGCCGTATGCAGGGCATATATATCTGGCATGCCGTATGCAGGGTACATGTATCTGTCATGCCGTACACAGGGTACAGATATCTGGCATGCCGTACACAGGGTACAGATATCTGTCATGCCGTACACAGGGTACAGATATCTGTCATGCCGTAAACAGGGTACAGATATCTGTCATGCCGTACACAGGGTATATATATCTGTCATGCCGTACGCTGGGCATATATATCTGTCAAGCTGTACGCAGGGCATATATATCTGTCATGCCGTCCACATGGTAATATATCTGTCATGCCGTACGCAGGGCATATATATGTATCATGCCGTACGCAGGGCATATATATATGTCCTGCTGTACGCGGCGCATATATATCTGTCATGCCGTATGCAGGGCATATGTATCATGCCGTACGCAGGGCATATATATATGTCATGCTGTACGCAGGGCATATATATCTGTCATGTCGTACACATGGTAATATATCTGTCATGCCGTACGCAGGACATATATATGTATCATGCCGTACGCAGGGCCTATATATCTGTTATGCCGTACGCAGGGCATATATATGTATCATGCCGTACGCAAGACATATATATCTGTCATGCTGTACGCAGGGCATGTATATCTGTCATGCCGTATGCAGGGCATATATATATGGCATGCCGTATGCAGGGTACATATATCTGTCATGCCGTACACAGGGTACAGTTATCTGTCATGCCTTACACAGGGTACAGATATCTGTCATGGCTTACGCAGGCTACATATATATCTATCATGCCGTACACAGGGTACATATATATGTCATGCCGTACGCAGGGCATGTATATCTGTCATGCCGTACACAGGGTATATATATCTCAGGGTACATATATCTGTCATGCCGTAAACAGGGTAAATATATCTGTCGTGCCGTACACAAGGTACAGATATCTGTCATTTCGTACACAGCGTACACAGGGTACAGGTACCTGTCATGCCGTACACAGGGTACAGGTATCTGTCATGCCGTACACCAGGTAGAGATATCTGTCGTGCCGTACACAGGGTACACATATCTGCTGTGCCGTCCATATTGTACACATATATTTGTCATGTCGTACTCAGGGAACAGATATCTGTCATGCCGTAAACAGGATATAGATATCTGTCATGCCGTAAACAGGATATAGATATCTGTCATGCCGTAAACAGGGTACAGATATCTGTCATGCCGTTAACAATATATCTGGCATGCCGTATGCAGGCTACATAGTACACAGGGTACAGATATCTGTCATGCCGTACACAGGCTACATATATATCTATCATGCCGTACACAGGGGATATATATCTGTCATGCCGTAAACAAGGTACAGATATCTGTCGTGCCGTACACAAGGTACAGATATCTGTCTTGCCGTACACGGGGTACAGGGTACAGATATCTGTCGTGCCGTACACAAGGTACAGATATCTGTCTTGCCGTACACGGGGTACAGGGTACAGATATCTGTCGTGCCGTACACAGGGTACACATATCTGCTGTGCCGTCCATATTGTACACATATATTTGTCATGTCGTACTCAGGGAACAGATATCTGTCATGCCGTAAACAGGGTACAGATATTTGCCGTGCCGTATACAGGGTACATATATCAGTCGTGCCGTACACATGGTACATATATCTGTCATGTCGTACACAGGATACACGTATCAGTCATGTCGTACACAGTGTACAGATATATGTCATGTCGTACGCAGGGCATATATATCTGTACACTGTGTACGACATGACTGATACGTGTATCCTGTGTACGACATGACAGATATATGTACCATGTGTACGGCACGACAGATATATGTACCTTGTGGACGGCATGACAGATATCTGTACCCTGTTAACGGAATGCATGATAGATATATATGTAGCCTGCGTAAGCCAGCGGCATGACATATATCTTTACCTTGTGGACGGCAAGACAGATATGTGTACCCTGTTTACGGCACGACAGATATATGGACCCTGTTTACGGCATGACAGATATCTGTACCATGTGTACGGCATGACAGATATATATGCCCCGCGTACAGCAGCAGATATGTGTACCCCGTTTACGGCAAGACAGATATCTGTACCTTGTGTACGGCACGACAGATATCTGTACCTTGTTTACGGCATGACAGATATATATACCCTGCGTACGGCATGACAGATATATATCCCCTGCGTACGGCATGACAGATATATTACCATGTGTACGACATGACAGATATATATGCCCTGCGTACAGCTTGACAGATATATATGCCCTGCGTACACCATGACAGATATATATGCCCTGCGTACAGCTTGACAGATATATATGCCCTGCGTACAGCTTGACAGATATATATGCCCTGCGTACGGCAAAACAGATATATATGCCCTGCGAACGGCATGACAGATATATATGCCCTGCTTACAGCATGACAGATATATATGCCCGTCGTATAGCATGACATATATATATGCCCCGTATACGGCATGACAGATATCTATGTCCTGCGTACAGCATGACAGATATGATATCTGTACCCTGTGTACGGCATGACATATATCTTTACCTTGTTGACGGGATTACAGATATGTGTACCCTGTTTACGGCACGACAGATATATGGACCCTGTTTACGGCATGACAGATATCTGTACCATGTGTACGGCATGACAGATACATACGGCATGACAGATATATATGCCATGCGTACAGCATGACAGATATATATGACCTGCGTCTGCGTACGGCATGACAGATATTTTACCATGTGTACGGCATGACAAATATATGTATCCTGCGTACGGCATGACAGATATATTACCATGTGTACGACATGACAGATATATATGCCCTGCGTACGGCAAAACAGATATATATGCCCTGCGAACGGCATGATACATATATATGCCCTGCGTGCGGCATGACAGATATTTTACCATGTGTACGGCATGACCAATATATGTATCCTGCGTACGGCATGACAGATATATTACCATGTGTACGGTATGATTCGTATAGCATGACATATATATATGCCCCATATACGGCATGACAGATATATATGCCATATATATGTACCCTGTGTACGGCATGATAGATATGCCCTGCGTACGGCATGACAGTTATATATGCCCTGCGTACGGCATGACAGATATATTACCATGTGTACGGCGTGACAGATATATATGCCCTGCGTACAGCTTGACAGATATAATATGCCCTGCGTACAGCATGACAGATAGATATGCCCTGCATACGGCATGACAGATATATATGCGCCGCGTACAGCAGGACATATATATATGCCCTGCGTACGGCATGACAGTTATATATGCCCTGCGTACGGCATGACATAGATCTGTACACTGTGTACGACATGACTGATACGTGTATCCTGTGTACGACATGACAGATATATGTACCATGTGTACGGCACGACAGATATATGTACCTTGTGGACGGCATGACAGATATGGTACACATATCTGTCATGTCGTACACAGTGTACAGATATATGTCATGCCGTACGCAGGGCATGTATATCTGTCATGCCGTACACAGGGCATAGATATCTGTCATGCCGTACACAGGCTACATATATATCTATCATACCGTACACAGGGTATATATATCTGTCATGCCGTACGCAGGATACATATATTTGTCATGCCGTACACATGGTAAAATTACATATATATCTATCATACCGCATATCTATCATGCCGTACACAGGGTATATATATCTGTCATGCCGTACGCAGGGTATGCGTACGCAGGGCATATATATATGTCATCCTGTACCCAGGGCATATATATCTGTCATGCTGTACGCAGGGCATATATATCTGTCATGCCGTTCGCAGGGCATATATATCTGTCATGCCATGTCATCCTGTACCCAGGGCATATTGCCGTACGCAGGGCATATATATCTGTCATGCCGTATGCAGGGCATATATATATGTCATGCTGTACGCAGGGCATATATATCTGTCATGCCGTATGCAGGGGATATATATCTGGCATGCCGTACGCAGGGTACATATATCTGTCATGCCGTATGCAGGGCATATATATCTGTCATGCTGTACGCAGGGCATATATATATGTCATGCTGTACGCAGGGCATATATATCTGTCATGCCGTTCGCAGGGCATATATATCTGTCATGCCGTACGCAGGACATATATATGTATCATGCCGTACGCAGGGCATATATATATGTCATGCCGTACACAAGGTAATATATCTGTCATGCCGTATGCAGGGCATATATATCTGTCATGCCGTATATGGGGCATATATATATGTCATGCTATACGAAGGGCATATATATCTGTCATGCTGTACGCAGGGCATATATATCTGTCATGCTGTACGCAGGGCATATATGTCTGTCATGCTGTACGCAGGGCATATATATATGTCATGCTGTACGCAGGGCATATATATATGTCATGCCGTACACAAGGTAATATATCTGTCATGCCGTATGCAGGGCATATATATCTGTCATGCCGTATATGGGGCATATATATATGTCATGCTATACGAAGGGCATATATATCTGTCATGCTGTACGCAGGGCATATATATCTGTTATGCCGTACACCGGGTACATATATCATCTGTCATGCCGTACACATGGTAATATATCTGTCATGCCGTACGCAGGGCATATATATGTATCATGCTGTACGCAGGGCATATATATCTGTTATGCCGTACACCGGGTACATATATCTGTCATGCCGTAAACAGGGTACATATATCTGTCGTGCCGTAAACAGGGTACACATATCTGTCATGCCGTCCACAAGGTAAAGATATATGTCATGCCGTACACAGGGTACATATATCTGTCATGCCGTACACAGGGTAAAGATATCTGTCATGCCGTAAACAGGGTAAATATATCTGTCGTGCCGTACACAAGGTACAGATATCTGTCTTGCCGTAAACGGGGTACACATATCTGTCATGCCGTACACAAGGTACAGATAGCTGTCATGCCGTAAACAGGGTCCAGACATCTGTCATGCCGTACACAGGGAACAGATATCTGTCATGCCGTACGCAGGGCATGTATATCTGTCAGGCCGTACACAGGGTACAGATATTTGTCGTGCCGTACACAGGGTACAGATATTTGTCGTGCCGTACACAGGGTACAGATATTTGTCGTGCCGTACACAGGGTACAGATACCTGTCATGCCGTAAACAGTGTACAGATATCTTTCATGCCGTACACAAGGTACAGATATCTGTCATGCCGTAAACAGGATATAGATATCTGTCATGCCGTAAACAGGGTACAGACATCTGTCATGCCGTACACAGGGTACAGATATCTGTCATGCCGTACGCAGGGCATAGATATCTCTCATGCCGTACACAGGGTACAGATATCTGTCATGCCGTAAACAGTGTACAGATATCTTTCATGCCGTACACAGGGTATATATATCTGTCATGCCGTACACAGGGTACATATATATGTCATGCTGTAGACAGGGTACAGATATCTGTCATGCCGTACGCAGGGCATAGATATCTGTCATGCCGTACACAGGGTACAGATATCTGTCATGCCGTACACAGGGTACAGTATCTGTCATGCCGTACACAGGGTAAAGATATCTGTCATGTCGTACACAAGGTACACATATCTGTCATTTCGTACACAGGGTACAGATATCTGTCATTTCGTACACAGTGTACAGATATCTGTCATGCCGTACACAGGGTAAAGATATCTGTCATGTCGTACACAAGGTACAGATATCTGTCATTTCGTACACAGGGTACAGATATCTGTCATGCCGTTAACAGGGTACAGATATCTGTCATGCCGTCCACAAGGTACATATATCTGTCGTGCCGTACATAGGGTACACATATTTGTCGTGCCGTCCACAAGGTACAGATATATGTCGTGTCGTACACAAGGTACATATATATGTCGTGCGTTACACAGGGTACATATATCTGTCGTGCCGTACACATGGTACACATCTGTCATGCCTTACACAAGGGACAGATATATGTCATGCCGTACACAAGGTACATATATCTGTCGTGCCGTACACAGGGTACACATATCTGCTGTGCCGTCCATAATGTACATATATATTTGTCATGTCGTACACAGGGAACAGATATCTGTCATGCCGTAAACAGGGTACAGATATCTGTCATGCCGTCCACATGCCGTTCGCAGGGCATATATATCTGTCATGCCGTACGCAGGGCATATATCTCTGTCATGCCGTACGCAGGGCATATATATCTGTCATGCCGTACGCAGGGTATGTATATATGTCATGCCGTAAACAAGGTACAGATATCTGTCGTGCCGTACACAGGGTACAGATATATGTTGTGCCGTACACAAGGTACATATATCAGTCATGCCGTACACAAGGTATATATATCAGTCATGCCGTACACACGGTACATATATCTGTCGTGCCGGACACAAGGTACATATATCAGTCATGTCGTACACAAGGTACAGACATCTGTCATGCCGTACACAAGGTACATATATCTATCATGCCTTAAACAGGGTACAGATATTTGTCGTGCCGTATACAGGGTACATATATCTGTCGTGCCGTACACATGGTACATATATCTGTCATGTCGTACACAGGGTACACATATCTGTCATGTCGTACACAGTGTACAGATATATGTCATGCCGTACGCAGGGCATATATATCTGTCATGTTGTACGCAGGGCATATATATCGGTCATGCCATATACGGGGCATATATATACGTCATGCTGTACGCAGGGCATATATATCTGTCATGCTGTACGCAGGGCATATATATCTGTCATGCTCTACGCAGGGCATATATATCTGTCATGC
>NW_018404455.1:353683-354366 GCF_002113885.1 Mizuhopecten yessoensis
GGCATATATATCTGTCATGCTGTACGCAGGGCATATATATCTGTCATGCCGTACTCATGGTAATATATCTGTCATGCCGTACGCAGGGCATATATATGTATCATGCCGTACGCAAGACATATATATCTGTCATGCTGTACGCAGGGCATATATATCTGTCATGCCGTATGCAGGGCATATATATCTGGCATGCCGTATGCAGGGTACATATATCTGTCATGCCGTACACAGGGTACAGATATCTGTCATGCCGTACACAGGGTACAGATATCTGTCATGCAGTACACAGGCTACATATATATCTATCATGCCGTACACAGGGTATATATATCTGTCATGCCGTACGCAGGGCATATATATCTGTCAAGCTGTACGCAGGGCATATATATCTGTCATGCCGTACACATGGTAATATATCTGTCATGCCGTACGCAGGACATATATATGTATCATGCCGTACGCATTGCATATATATCTGTCATGCTGTACGCAGGGCATATATATCTGTCATGCCGTATGCAGGGCATATATATCTGGCATGCCGTATGCAGGGTACATATATCTGTCATGCCGTACACAGGATACAGATATCTGTCATGCCGTACACAGGGTACAGATATCTGCCATGCCTTACACATGCTACATATATATCTATCATGCCGTACACAGGGTATATATATCTG
>NW_018404455.1:356261-356493 GCF_002113885.1 Mizuhopecten yessoensis
TGACAGGGTACAGATATTTGTCATGCCGGTAACAGGGTACAGATATTTGTCATGCCGTACACAGGGTTCACATATCTGTCATGCCGTTAACAGGGTACAGATATCTGTCATGCCGTAAACAGGGTACAGACATCTGTCATGCCGTAAACAGGGTACAGATATCTGTCATGCCGCACACAAGGTACAAACATCTGTCATGCCGTAAACAGGGTACAGATATCTGTCATGCCGT
>NW_018404455.1:357907-358180 GCF_002113885.1 Mizuhopecten yessoensis
TATCTGTCATGCCCTAAACAGGGTACAGATATCTGTCGTGTCGTACACATGGTACAGATATCTGTCATGTCGTACACAGGGTACACATATCTGTCATGTCGTACACAGGGTACAGATATATGTCATGCCGTACGCAGGGCATATATATCTGTCATGGTGTACGCAGGGCATATATATCTGTCATGCCGTACGCAGGGCATATATATCTGTCATGTCGTACGCAGGGCATATATATCTGTCATGCCGTACGCAGGGCATATATATCTGTCATGC
>NW_018404455.1:360931-365808 GCF_002113885.1 Mizuhopecten yessoensis
ATACCAACAACTCAGTCAACATGGCGGAGGGTGGGTCCGACCGCGAACAGTCGTCGGTAGATGGCGCCATGCGTCAGTCCCTGGACTCCCACTTACTGGAATGTCCTATCTGTCTGGAGCAGCTTCGACAACCGAAATCCCTGCCTTGTCTACATTCGTTTTGTCTGGAATGCCTGGGTAGCTACATCACTAAGGAGTTGTCAGGTAAGATGGCGTCAGTGTCGTCTTTCTCCTGTCCTGTGTGCCGGAAGGTCACGGAACCGGTGAACCAATCAGAAGGTAAAGAGAGTTGGGCCGAGCAATTCCCCACCAACAATCTGGCGGTCGAAATAATCCAGCAATTACAAAAGACGGATAACCCGATCACGTGCAAACCATGTGAAAAGAAAGGAAACTTGAATAACCAAGCCAGGTTCTGGTGTAAGCTGACCAACACTTACTTCTGTGAAGCCTGCAAAATCAGTCATCATGATTTGTTTCATGAAGAATGTGACCCGCAAGACATCTCTGAAGTAAACGTGTCGGTTATACTACAACAGAAGGCCTCAGTCAATGGATGTGGAAAGCACGAGGAGAAGATGGAGTATTACTGTGAAGATCATCAAATTCTGGGATGCAGCAAATGCATCATCTTGGATCACCGGAAGTGTGAATTGGTGACGTCAGCAGAGGATTACCGGGACAAGTTGAGGAAAAGCTCTAAGATCGACGATCTGCTGGAGGAACTTCGGAAAAGTGCAGACGCCATGGAAATACTGATAAAAGATGTTGGAGAGCAACTTAAAACCATGACACTAGATCAGGACACTGCGCTGCAAAGTTTGACCGACATACGCAAACAGATCGACGAGCGGTTCAATGTTCTACAGAAAGATCTCACAGACAAACTGATATCAGCCTTCAAAGAAGAAAAAGAAAACCTGGAGATATCGAGACAGCAATGTGAACGGCTGATGTTCTCTATACAGAACACGCTCACGTCATCCGAGGATGCAGCCTTGGAGGATGACACTGTTGGAACGATATGTCTGTTCCAGAGAGGACAGGCGGAGGTCGAATCATGTAAGGAACTCATTAAGGAGTTGGAGAGGTCGTCTAGATACACCAGTATCAAAAATGAATATGACACGGACTTACTATCCGTCGGCAACATCACCAGCCTAACTATGGGGAAAATAGTCGTTAACCAACAGCGAAGGAGACTGCCATCTACTGTGTATAGCAGCATAGTACCGTTGTCGGAATGTCAGTTAAAGATGACGGGGAAGTTCACTATCAAAGTTGCTTCAGATAAAAATGACTGTAAGCCGTATGGAGTTGTATTCCTACCTGGTGGTCGTATTGTTGTCGGAGACAAAGCAAATCAAAAGATGAAATTATTTACAGATAAAGGGGATTTTAAATTTGAGCTTGAACTGACGGATGCATCCTGTGATCTTTGTAGAATTGATAACAACACTGTGGCAGTAATGCTGCAAAAGGTCAAAACAATATGTATTGTCGATGTCGGGGAGTCTACCTTGACAGTTTCATCGAAAATCAAGATTCCAAAGCTTGATGAAACCTGTCTTGGAGTCACATACCACAACAACTATTACACTGTCGCTACAACACAATCACTTTATAGTGTACCAGCAAGCGGTGGTGAACCTAAACAACTTCTCACAATAGGATCAAAATGTTTGTACCTCGCAAGCAATCAGAAGAATGGACACGTCTTTGCTAGTATCCATACCTCTACCCCAGACAAGGTGGCCGTGATCCGACTGTCGGACGATACACACACAGACATACTGAATGCCGGGTTCGTGAAAGGTACAACAGGAATAGATGTGGACAGGGAGGACAACGTGTATGTTTGTGGGTGGAGTTCAAACAACATAATGCAGATGTATGGAGATGGAACAAAAGTCAGGGTACTGCTGACGTCAACAGATGGTATCAAACGACCGAGAGCGATATCCGTGATGGGTGACGAAATGGTGATCACAAACGAATCGGCTGACCAAAAGAACTTTGTACACATCTTCAAGCTTGTTTGAATTCTAAAACAGCAACTGATATTGTATTGATAGGTAATAAACATGATAAAAGATCGTATTTCGACAGAATGAACATGTTTGGGACGAAACTACATGCGAAGAAAATTGAGCCATTATACAAGCCATAACATATGAATGGTAGGGTCGTAGTGTTTAGTTTTATGTAACCCTACTATCCGCCTTTTTAATAGTGGTTTATGACTGTGTATTGAATAGTATATATCATATTTACGTGAAACAGGCATCAGTCAAAAAGACTTACAACTATAGCACTCATTGTCTTCTTACCTTACCTGCCCCTTCCCCTTCATACACACACCTTGATAAGGTATCCCTTTTTTAAGCATTTAAACACAAGCAGAAAAAAAATGTAGAATTTAAAGTTCCAATAACATTCCAAGCAACCATCAATCCTTTCATAACTGCAAAGTTGTGTTAATATATCGTTTAATCACATCTATTTTAGCAAAGCATTAAAATTGGTTAACATCAAATAAGTTAATGGAAAGTTCTTTGTTTTAACAAACTTTAACTTAATTTTTAATTTTTAAGGGTTTCTTTACAGGGTCAAATTAAGGTATAAGTNCCCCCCCCCCCCCCCGAATCGTCATCCGTCATCTTGTACTACGACATTATCTACTCCAGACTATATAATTTCACCTGAGTGTTCTCAAAAAGTTATAATGAGAAATATTTCACACGAAGTTACTGAAATTCTAACGATAGTAAAACCTATCATTCCATATTCAGTGTTTCGTTTATTTAATTGGATTCTTTAAGTCAATAGGATAGATTTTAACAGAATTGTGTCAGGTGGTTAAAGTGAAGACATCTGATAATTTTTATCTTTGAATTTGTTTTGATTACATACAGAACAATTTTCCATGAGGACATTACGAAAATCATTGTTTCAAACATTTGCTGAACATTAATTTGAAAGATATGATTTTCAAGAAATTAACTGATGTGAATGTACACAATGTTTGCAATTAATATCTTGATTTAATGATAATAAAAAAAATGAAAAACAAATTTGACTGTCCTTTATTCTCTACTAAAAATTTTTGTACCTGATATATTTTAATGTACTACATAATTTAATTGAGTAAAAGATCAAGTGGTTTAGATCGCTTAATAAACCAATAAAAATATATCTATCTGATAATACTCACATAGATATGACTGATTATACATTCTCGGATGACTATGTTTAAGCTACAGGACCTCATGATCTACATCTACAATGTCTTTGTTTATTAACAACTTTTTCAGTCATCAACTGGTGCCGTTTTTAACAAGTCAGTTTCAAGAATGCTTACCCTTTCATATCGATGTTATACATTTTCGCATTTTTCGTCTGCAGAAATTGTCTAATAGATAAATCAAAACAACTTTAAATAGAATTTTTAAAATTCACAAAACAGATATGACATTAAACAATTAAATGTTATTAAAGTGCTAAAACAAAAACTCATAAAAAAGGACAGTAAAGCATTAGCTGTTGTCGCTGAGATATGCAAGGCGGATGTCATCGATGAACCAGAAGAAGGCTACACTTATGGAACACCTGGTCTTACTCTCCTTGTGCTTTTACTAGGTGAAGTATCTGTATATATATATTTCCTTTGCCTCAGCTTTTTCTTTTGATCGAATTTGAAGTATGGACAAATCGGTATTAGCTTGTTTTGTATTCCACAGTTTTACACGTAATGTCTTGAGTCGGATCCTTTACAATGAACATACAGTGATACCTGGTAAATAGACATCTTTACCCTCCCATACAGTGATACTAGGAACACAGACATATTCCCTCCCAAACAGTGATACCTGGTACACAAACATCCATCCTCCCATACAGTGACACTGGGTACACAGACATCCAACCTCCAATACATTTTTTATCGGATTTACAGAAATCCAACCTCCCATACAGTGATACCAGGTATATAGACATCCACCCTCCCATACAGCGATACCAGATAAACAGACATTCACCCTCCCATACAGTTATACCGGGTACAAAAACATGCAATCTCACATAAAGGGACACTGGGTACAAATACATCTACCCTCCCATACCGTGATACCAGGTACACAGACATCAACCCTCCCTTACAGCGATACCAGGTTCACAGACATCAACCCTCTCATAAAGAGATACCAGGTACACAGGCATCAACCCACCCTTCCAGCTATACCAGGTACTCAGAGATCAACCCTCTCATAAAGCGATAACAGGTACACAGACATCACCCCTCTCATAAAGCGATAACAGGTACACAGACATAATCCCTCCCATACAGTAATACCAGGTACACAGGCATCAACCCTCTCATAAAGCGCTACCAGGTACACAGACATAAACCCTCCCATACAGTAATACCTGGTACACAGACATCCAACCTCCCATACCGTGATCCCGGGTACATAGACGTCCACCCTCCCATACAGCGATAGCAGGTACACAGACATCAACCCTCCCTTACAGCGATACCAGGTTCACAGACATCAACCCTCTCATAAAGCGATACCAGGTACACAGACATAAACCCTCCCATACAGTAATACCAGGTACACATACATCCACTCTCCCATACAGTGATACCAGGAACACAGACATCCACCTTTCCATACAGAAATACTAGGTACACAGACATCTACCCTCCCATGCAGTGATACTGGCTAAACATCATCTTCCCTACAATACTGTTATACCGGGTACACAGACCTACACCCTCCCATAGAGTGATACCAGGTTCACATACATCCACACTCCCATGCAGTAACAACGGGTACACAGACATCCACCCTCCTATACAGTGATACCGGGTACAT
>NW_018404455.1:370817-371280 GCF_002113885.1 Mizuhopecten yessoensis
TCAGTGATACTGTGTACACAAACATCCACCCTCTGATACAGTGATACCGGTACACAGACATCCACCCTCCCATTCAGTTATAACTGGTACACAGACATCCATCCATTCATACAGTTATACCGGATACACTGACGACCAACTCCCATACAGAAATACTAGGTAGACAGACATCTACCCTCCCATACAGTGATACTGGGTAAACATACATCTTCCCTACAATACTGCAATACCGGGTACACAGACATACACCCTCCCAAAGAGTGATACCAGGTTCACATACATCCACACTCTCATGCAGTGATACCGGGGACACAGACATCCACCCTCCCATACAGTGATACCCGGTACACTGACATCTACCCTCCCATATAGTGATACCAGGTACACTGACATCCACCCTATCATACTGTGATACCGCATTCACAGACGTCCAACTCTCATACAGTGATACCAGGTACACAGA
>NW_018404455.1:372622-372806 GCF_002113885.1 Mizuhopecten yessoensis
CACAGACATCTACCTCCCATGCAGTGATACTGGGTAAACATACATCTTCCCTACAATACTGTTATACCGGGTACACAGACCTACACCCTCCCATAGAGTGATACCAGGTTCACATACATCCACAATCCCATGCAGTGAGACCGGGTACACAGACATCCACCCTCCCATACAGTGATACCGGGTA
>NW_018404455.1:388517-389360 GCF_002113885.1 Mizuhopecten yessoensis
GTTCCCTACCAACAATCTGGCAGTCGAAATAATCCAGCAATTACAAAAGACGGATAACTCTATCACGTGCAAACCATGTGAAAAGAAAGGAAACTTGAAAAACCTAGCGAAATTCTGGTGTAAGCTTAACAACACTTACTTCTGTTCAACCTGCAAAATCAACATTCATGATTTGCTTCATGAAGAATGTGAACCGCAAGACATTTCTGAAATAAACGTGTCGGCTTTACTACAACAGAAGGCCTCAATCACTGGATGTGGGAAACACGAGGAGAAGATGGAATATTACTGTGAAGATCATCAAATTCTGGGATGCAGCAAATGCATCATCTTGGATCATCGAAAGTGTGAATCGGTGACGTCAGCAGAGGATTACCGGGACAAGTTGAGGAAAAGCTCTAAGATCGACGATCTGCTGGAGGAACTTCGTAAAAGCGCAGACGCCATGGAAATACTGATAATGGATGTTAGTGAGCAACTGAAAACCATGACACTAGATCAGGACACTGCGCTGCAAAGTTTGACCGACATACGCAAAAAGATCGACGAGCGGTTCGATGTTCTACAGAAAGATCTCACAGACAAACTGGTATCAGCTTTTAAAGAACAAAAGAAAACCTGGAGATATCGAAACAGCAATGTGAACGGCTGATGTTCTCTATACAGAACACGCTGACGTCATCCGAGGATGCAGCCTTAAGGGATGACACTGTTGGAACGATCTGTCTGTTCCAGAGAGGACAGGCGGAGGTCGAATCATGTAAGGAACTCATAAAGGAGTTGGAGAGGTCGTCTAGGTCTACCAGTATCAAACATGAATATGATTCGGACATACTCGCCGTC
>NW_018404455.1:393182-395558 GCF_002113885.1 Mizuhopecten yessoensis
AGTGTACTAGGATATTGCGAAGCGTCTTCTGGGGCTTCATGGCTGTTGCTATGTCATGACCGCGATATATCCTCTGAATGGTTTCGTATATACCCTTTATATACGGGATAACCACTTGACCTTAGGTTTTGTTCTTATCCTTGATTGGCATTTTCTTGTTCTTCTCCTTACCATGACACTGTTTTTTTACCCGTTTTAGGGCCAATTCCGGATATGCACATGTTCTCATTGCCCTAGCGATGTGATTCTGCTCTTGTGTTTTGTCCTGTTGTTCGGTGACTATTGTATCACATCTGTTGAGCTCCTGGTGTAAAGGATGTTGAAATTTGAAGTTCAGGTATTGGACCGTATGAGTCTTTTTTCTATAGACCAATACCTTCACGGTTCCGTCTTCTTTCTTTACAAGTAAAGTGTCTTGGAAGGGCATTGTGCCATTGGTTTCTTCCTCACGTGTAAATTTGATGTTAGTGGCATCTATAGTGTTGAAGAAGGTGACAGTGTACATATCGTACTAATCATCGAAACGTCACATAGAAAATTTTATTGGTTGTGTAAAAAGAACTTCTCATAATCCATACTTACCAACCTGAAGAAAATGTTTAGAAAAAAGTTAGTTTCAAGAATGCTTACCTAATCATATTGATATAATGCATTTTCTCATTTTTCGTCCACAGAAATTGTCTTATAGATCAATCAAAACAGCTTTAAATATAATTTTTAAAATTTACAAAATATTTATGACATTAAACAATTAAATGTTATTTAAGTGCACAAACACAAACTCATAATGAAAAGCAATAAAGCATAAGCGGCTGTCGCCTAGATATACCAGACGGATGTCGTCGATGAACCAGAAGACGGCTACCCTTCCGGAACACCTAGTCTTATCCTCCTTGTGCTTTTACTAAGTGAAGTATCTGTATGTAAATATTTCCTTTGCCATGGCTTTTAGATCGTTTCTGAGTTTGAAATACAGATTATGATTAATCGGTATTAGTTTTGTTTTGCATCCACCAGTTTTACACGTAAAGCTGTCATGAATCAGATCTTTTACAAAACTCATAGAGTGATACCAGGTACAAAGACATCCACCCTCCAACAGTGATAACAGGTACACAGACATCCGCACTCCCATACAGTGATACCAGGTACACAGACATGCACCCTCCCATACAGTGACACCAGGTACACAGACAACCACCATCCCATACAGTGATAACAGGTACACAGACACCCACCCTCCCATACAGTGATACCAGGTACACAGACAACCACCCTCCCATACAGTGATACCAGGTACACAGACAACCACCCTCCCATACAGTGATAATGGGTACATAGACATCTACACTCTTATACAGTGGTACCAGGTACACAGACATCTACCCTCCCACACAGTGATAATGGGTACTGTACACAGACATCCGCACTCCCATACAGTGATACCAGGTGCATAGACATCTACCCTCCCAAACAGTGATACCAGGTTAACAGACATCCACCCGCCCATACAGTGATACTGGGTACTGTACACAGACATCCGCACTCCCATACAGTGATACCAGGAACACAGACAACCACCCTCCAATACAGTGATATTGGTACACAGACATCTACCCTCCCATACAGGAATACACGGAACAAAGACAGCTACCCTCCGATACAGTGATACTGGGCACACAGACATCCACTCTCAAATACAGTGATATTGGTACACATACATCCATCCTCCCATACAGTGATACCAGGTTCACAGACATCTACCCTCCCATACAGTGATACCAGGTTAACAGACATCCACCCGCCCATACGGTGGTACTAGGTACATAGACAATCACCCTCCCATTCAGTGATACCAGGTACACAGACAACCACCCTTCAATACAGTGATATTGGAACACAGACATCTACCCTCCCATACAGTGATACCAGGTACATAGACATCTACACTCTTAAACAGTGGTACCAGGTACACAGACATCTACCCTCCCACACAGTGATAATGGTTACTGTACACAGACATCCGCACTCCCATACAGTGATACCAGGTGCACAGACATCTACCCTCCCCTACAGTGATACCAGATACACAGATATCTACCCTCCCAAACAGTGATACCAGGTTAACAGACATCCACCCGCCCATACAGTGATATTGGTACACAGACATCTACCCTCCCATACAGGAATACCCGGAACAAAGACAGCTACCCTCCGATACAGTGATACTGGGCACACAGACATCCACTCTCCAATACAGTGATATTGGTACACATACATCCATCCTCCCATACAGTGATACCAGGTTCACAGACATCTACCCTCCCATACAGTGATACCAGGTTAACAGACATCCACCCGCCCATACGGTGGTAC
>NW_018404455.1:397293-402012 GCF_002113885.1 Mizuhopecten yessoensis
ATACAGTGATATTGGTACACAGACATCTACCCTCCCATACAGGAATACCCGGAACAAAGACAGCTACCCTCCGATACAGTGATACTGGGCACACAGACATCCACCCTCCAATACAGTGATATTGGTACACATACATCCATCCTCCCATACAGTGATACCAGGTACACAGACATCTACCCTCCCATACAGTGATACCAGGTTAACAGACATCCACCCGCCCATACGGTGGTACCAGGTTAACAGACATCTACCCTCCCATACAGTGATACCGGGAACACAGACGTCTACCCTCCGATACAGTGATACTGGGTACTGTACACAAACATCCGCTCTACCATACAGTGATACCAGGTACACAGACAACCACCCTCCAATACAGTGATATTGGTACACAGACATCTACCCTCCCATACAGTGATACCAGGTACACAGACATCTACCCTCCCATATAGTGATACCGTGTACACAAACATCCACAAAATCCACCCTACCATACAGTGATACCGGGTACACAGACATCCGTCGTCCCATACATTGATACTGGGTACACAGTCATCTACCCTCTCATACAGTGATACCAGGTACACAGACATCCGTCCTCCCATACAGTGATACTGTACACAGACATCTACCCTCCCATATATTGGTACCGGGTACACAGACATCTACCATCCAATACAGTAATACAGGGTACACAGACATCCACCTTCTCATACAGTGATACTGAGTAAACAGACATCCACCCTTCCATACAGTGGTAGCGGGTACACTGACATCCACCCTCCCGAACAGTGATTTACTGGGTACACATACGTCTACTCTCACATACAGTGATACAAGGTACAGAGACATCTACACTCCCATAAAGTGATACCAGGTACACAGACATCCACACTCCCCTACAGTGACAAAATGGTGACATATATTTCCCCAAATACGTCCTCCTACTCTGTTACATTAAGTGATAATAAAGACTATTTATTCAGGTAAAAACCCAGGTATTACACTTATATCACTTATATTGGCAATCGGACATAGATATATGTTACCACAAAGGATTTTTATAAATTACTTACAATGACTTAGTTAAGTATGTATAGTAGCAAATATCTAGTGAAAATGGTTGTTTTTTTTGTTTTTTTTTAAATCAGTAAACATTTATTTCAGGTACCGTTTCTTGGTTTGTGTGCATTAAATAGTTTTGAAAACCGCCTTTGATTCTTTTACAAATCGAAATCATATTTTAACCGAAGCAATTAAATGTTTATTTATATTGTTAAGGTTTTTCTAGTACAAAACGACTTACAAAATCCGGTGCCGTAATTTAGAACCGTATCCCCCTTTGTGACGAGTAGAGGCGTGGCGACGAAGGAGAGAACGGTACCGAAATTTCTGTCAAATTTTGTGGCTAATGCGAGGATAGAAGTAAGTCACCATTTGTGTACGGACGATTAGACACAAATGACATGACACCAAGTCATTACAAACGACAAACGTTCATTAAGTGTCGTAATTTGGGAGAACAACATTGATTATAACAACAAGCTGATACTAAGGATAGACATATGTGAAACGAAAGTTAGGCTTATAGCAGTAAAATTGAAAATGACAAAACGTTGATATGTAATATATATATGTTATGATGCTTCATGATTTTTGGACAGAGATAGATTCTTATATTGAAGTGATTAGAGATCATTCATAGGGCCAGGTTATACGTGTTTGCTTTCGTTTTATATATGTCTTACATTGAAACCCAGTCAGATGCACTGGCTTCATGTCAGCTCTCTAAGCAGGTTGTGTATTCTATTTTGTTCTTTTTAAGGTCCTTTTTTTGTTTTCAATGGGTTTGAATCGCGAGTCGTGACATATAGTTTTTAAAAGAAAATGTATTACTCAAAAGTGACTGCATGACGATGTCAGAAGTCGCGCGCTATGACATCAGAATTACCTGATGTATACATTATCTATTGTAGCAATAAAAAAGAAACACTGCATTTTAATTTAGTAATTTTACAGTCACGCTTATCACAAGCAGATTCAAATTGAGTCAAAAACAGTTATTGAAACATAAACAATTTCAATTCACTTCCTGTGTCCTTCCATCCGCGCCAAAAAACATTAATACTATCAATTGAAGGAAACCTGTTGGAACGAAAACAGTAATGTATCATTCTCATTTATATACACGACATCAAGTTAAATAGATCCGTACTGATTGAAAATGTGGTTCCTAAGTGTTGTAATATACGTACAGTTTATTTATTCGATGATATCAGAACAAAGGCGATAACAGCGTTCCCTTCTGCTAAAGCTCTACTCTTTTCTGTATCAATTACATCATTTTCATGAAACGAAAACAATTGTTTCACTCTTGTAAGTGTGCAGCAAGTAGTCAATTTTAAGAAATTAGTAAGGATTCCGTTATGAAATAGGCAAGGTGGTTTATTTGACCAGGTATTGATTTTGTACAATTTTTCTCAAGGTACAAAGACACGTCGGTTAACATGGCGGAGGGTGGGCTGGGCCACGAACATTCGTCGGTAGATGGCGCCATGCATCAGTCCCTGGACTCCCACTTATTGGAATGTCCTATCTGCCTGGAGCAGCTACGACAACCAAAGTCACTCCCTTGCCTACATTCTTTTTGTCTTGAATGCCTGGGTAGCTACATCACTAAGGAGTTGTCAGGTAAGATGGCGTCAGCATCTTCTTTCTCCTGTCCTGTGTGCCGGAAGGTCACTGAGCCAGTGAACCAATCAGAAGGTAGAGAGAGTTGGGCCGAGCAATTCCACACCAACAATCTGGCAGTCGAAATAATCCAGCAATTGCAAAAGACAGATAACTCGATCACGTGCAAACCATGCGAGACTAAAGTAAATAAGAATGTCCCGGCGAAGTTTTGGTGTAAACATAACAACTCTTATTTCTGTACAGACTGCAAAATTAACGTTCATGATTTGCTTCATGGAGAATGTGAACCGCAAGACATTTCTAATGTAAACGTGTCGGCTATACTGCAACAGAAGGCCTCAATCACTGGATGTGGGAAACACAAGGAGAAGATGGAATATTACTGTGAAGATCATCAAATTCTGGGATGCAACAAATGCATCATTGTCGATCACCGAAGGTGTGAAGTGGTGACGTCAGCAGAGGATTTCCGGGACAAGTTGAGGAAAAGCTCACAAATCGACGATCTGCTGGAGGAACTTCGGAGAAGCGCAGAGGCCATGGAGATACTGATAAAAGATGTTGGAGAGCAACTGAAAACCATGACACTAGATCAGGACACTGCGCTGCAAAGTTTGACCGACATACGCAAAAAGATCGATGAGCGATTCGAAGTTCTACAGAAAGATCTAACAGACAAACTGATATCAGCCTTCAAAGAAGAAAAAGAAAATCTCGAGATATCGAGACAGCAATGTGAACGGCTGATGTTCTCTATACAGAACACGCTCACGTCATCAGAAGATGCAGCCTTGAGGGACGACACCGTGGGGACAATTTGTCTGTTCCAGAGAGGACAGGCGGAGGTCGAGTCCTGTAAGGAACTCATACAGGAGTTGGAGAGGTCGTCTAGATCCACCAGTATCAAAAATGAATATGACACGGACTTACTATCCGTCGGCAACAACACCAGCTTAACGATGGGGAAAATAGTCGTTAACCAACAGCGAAGGAGACTGCCATCTACTGTGTATAGTAGCATAGTACCATTGTCTGAACGTCAGTTGAAGATGACGGGGAAGTTCACTATCAAAGTTGCTTCAGATAAAAATGACTGTAAGTCGTATGGAGTTGTCTTCCTACCTGGTGGTCGTATTGTTGTCGGAGACGATAAAAATAGAAAGATGAAATTATTTACAGAAAAAGGTGATTTTAAATTTGAGTTGAAACTTACGGATGCATCCTGTGATCTTTGCAGTATTGATAACAACACTGTGGCAGGGATGCTGGACACGGTCCAAACAATATGTGTTGTCAATGTCGGGGATTCAATCTTGACCGTTTCCTCGAAAATCAAGATTCAAAAGCTTGATAAAATCTGTCTTGGAGTCGCATACCACAACAACTATTACACTGTCGGTACAACACAATCACTTTATAGTGTACCAGCAAGCGGAGGGGAACCTAAACAA
Source organism: Mizuhopecten yessoensis (assembly GCF_002113885.1). Classification (NCBI taxonomy): domain Eukaryota; kingdom Metazoa; phylum Mollusca; class Bivalvia; order Pectinida; family Pectinidae; genus Mizuhopecten; species Mizuhopecten yessoensis. The sequence goes on from NW_018404455.1 coordinate 401,439, forward strand.
CTTCTCACAATAGGATCAAAATGTTTGCACCTCGCAAGCAGTCAGAAGAATGGACACGTCTTTGCTAGTATCCATACCTCTACCCCAGACGAGGTGGCGGTGCCACTACTGTCGGACGATACCCATACAGACATACTGAAGGTCGGGGTAGTGACAGGTACAACAGGAATAGACGTAGACAGGGAGGGGAATGTGTATGTTTGTGGATCTAGTTCAAAAAATGTCATACAGATGTCTGGGGATGGAACAAACATCAGGGAACTGCTGACGCCATCAGATGGAATTGAACAACCGAGAGCGATTTCTGTGTGGGAGGATAGGATAGTGATCACAAACGAATCGGAAGACCAAAGCAACTTTATACGTTTGTTCCAGCTCGTCTGAATAGTAGGACATCCCGATAAAGTATAGACCGGTGATATATAGATTAAGTATAGACTTGTGATATATAGGATAAGTATAGACCGGTGATATATAGGAATAAATATAGACCGGTGATATATATAATAAAGTATAGACCGGTGATATTTAGGATAAAGTATAGACCGGTGATATATACGATAAAGTATAGACC
>NW_018404455.1:406142-409969 GCF_002113885.1 Mizuhopecten yessoensis
TACAGTTGATACCAGGTACATAAACATCTTCCCTACCATACAGTGATACCAGGTACACAGACATCCACACTCCCATGCAGTGATACCTGGTACACAGACAACCACCCTCCAATACAGTGATACTGTGTACACAGACATCCACCTTTCCATACAGTGATACCAAAAACACAGACATCCACCCTCCCATACAGTGATACCAGTTACACAGACATCCACCCTACCAAACAGTTATACCATGTACAATATATCCACCCTCCGATACAGTGATACCGGGTTCACAGACATTTACCCTTCAATTCAGTGAAACTCGGTACACAGACATCTTTCCTCCTATACAGTGATATCGGATACACAGATATCAACCCTCCCATACAGTGATACCAGGTACAATATATCCACCCTCCGATACAGTTATACCGGGTACATAGACATCCACCCTCCCATACAGTAATACTGTGTACACAGATATCCACCCTCCATTATAGTGATACCGGGTACACACACATCTACCCTCTCATACAGTAATACCGGGTACACAGACATCCAACCTCTCATACAGTTATACCGGATACACTGACGTCCAACTCCCATACAGAAATACTGTGTACACAGACATCCATCCTCCATTACAATGATACCGGATACACAGACATCCATCTTAGCATACAGTGATACCAGGTACACAGACATCCCCCCTCCCATACAGTTATACCGAGTACAATATATCCACCCTCCGATACAGTGATACTGGGTAAACATACATCCACCCTCCCATACAGTGATACTGTGTACACAGACATCCACCCTCCCATACAGTAATAACGGGTACACAGACATCCACCCTCTCATACAGTTATACCAGGTACACAGACATCTTCCCTCTCATACATTAATACCGGGTACACAGACCTACACCCTCCCATAGAGTGATACCAGGTTCACATACATCTACCCTCCCATATAGTGATACCAGGTACACTGACATCTACCCTCCCATATAGTGATACCAGGTACACACACATCTACCCTCTCATACAGTGATACAGGAGGCACAGACGTCCAACTCTCATACAGTGATACCAGGTACACAGACATCTACCCTCCAATACAGTGATACCGTTTTCTCAGACATCCACCCTCCAATACAGTGATACCAGGTACACAGACATCCACACTCCCATACAGTGATACCAGGTACACAGACAACCACCCTCCAATACAGTGATACTGTGTACACAGACATCCACCTTTCCATACCGTGATACTGGGTACGTAGACATCCACCCTACCATACAGGTATAATGGCTAAACAGACATCCACCCTCCCATACAGTGACAATGGGTACACAGCCATCCACCCTCCCATACAGTGATACCAGAAACACAGACATCAACCCTCCCAAACAGTTATACCGTGTACAATATATCCCCCCTCCAATACAGTGATACTGGCCCGCTGACATCTACCCTCCGATACAGTGATACCGCGTTCACAGACATTTACCCTTCAATACAGTGAAACTGGGTACACAGACATCTTCCCCCCATACAGTGATATCGGATACACAGACATCATCCCTCCCATACAGTGATACGGGGTACACAGACATCCATCCTACCATACAGTGATACCAGGTACACAGACATCCACCCTCCCATACAGTTATACCAGGTACAATATATCCACCCTCCGATACAGTTATACCGGATACATAGAAATCCACCCTCCCATACAGTGCTACTCGTTTCACAGACATCCACCCTCCCATACAGTAATACTGTGCACACAGACATCCACCCTCCATTATAGTGATACCGGGTACACCCACATAAACCCTCCGATACAGTGATACTGCGTTCACAGACATTTACCCTTCAATACAGTGAAACTGGGTACACAGACATCTTCCCCCCATACAGTGATATCGGATACACAGACATCAACCCTCCCATACAGTGATACCGGGTACACAGACATCCATCCTACCATACAGTGATACCAGGTACACAGACATCCACCCTCCCATACAGTTATACCAGGTACAATATATCCACCCTCCGATACAGTTATACCACCTACCCCCTCCCATAGAGTGATATACAGTGCTACTGGTTTCACAGACATCCACCCTCCCATACAGTAATACTGTGCACACAGACATCCACCCTCCATTATAGTGATACCGGGTACACCCACATAAACCCTCCCATACAGTGATACCAGGTGCACAGACATCCACACTCCCATACAGTTATACCGAGTACAATATATCCACCCTCCGAAACAGTGATACCGGTATACAGACATCTACCCTCACATTCAGTAATACCGTTACACAGACATCCATTCTCCCATACAGTGATAACAGGTACACAGACAACCACCCTCAAATACAATGATACTGTGTACACAGACATCCACCCTCCATTACAGTGATACCGGGTACACAGACCTACCCCCTCCCATAGAGTGATACCAGGTTCACATACATCTACCCTCGCATATAGTGATACCAGGTACACAGACGACCACCCTCCAATACAGTGATACCGTTTTCTCAGACATCCACCCTCCAATACAGTGATACCAGGTGCACAGACATCCCTTCTCCCATACAGTAATACTGGGGACACAGACATCTACTCTCCCATACAGTAATACCGGGTCCACAGACATCCCCCCTCTCATACAGTAATACTGTTATACCAGGTACACAGACAACCACCCTCCAATACAATGATACTGTGTACACAGACTTCCATCCTCCCATACAGTTATACCGAGTACAATATATCCACCCTCCAATAAAGATATACCGGGTACATAGACATCCACCTTCCCATACAGTGATACTGTGTACAAAGACATCTTCCCTCTCAAACAGTAATACTGGGTACACCGACATCTTCCCTCTCATACAGTAATACTGTTATACCAGGTACACAGACAACCACCCTCAAATACAAGGATACTGTGTACACAGACTTCCATCCTGCCATACAGTTATACCAGGTACACATACATCCATTCTACCATACAGTAATACCGGGTACACAGACACCCACCCTCTCATACAGTTATACCAGGTGCACAGACAACCACCCTCCAATACAGTGATACCGTTTTCTCAGACATCCACCCTCCAATACAGTGATACCGTTTTCTCAGACATCCACCCTCCAATACAGTGATACCGTTTTCTCAGACATCCACCCTCCAATACAGTGATACTGGTTTCACAGAAATCCACCCTCCCATACAGTAATACCGGGTCCACAGACATCCCCCCTCCCATACAGTAATACTGGGTACACAGACATAAACCCTCCCATACAGTGATAACAGAAACACAGACATCAACCCTCCCATACAGTGATAATGGGTACACAGCAATCCACCCTCCCATACATGAATACCGGGTACACAGACATCTTCCCTCCCATACAGTAATACTGGGGACACAGACATCTACTCTCCCATACAGTAATACCGGGTACACAGACTTCCATCCTGCCATACAGTTATACCAGGTGCACAGACATCCCTTCTCCCATACAGTAATACTGTGTACACAGACATCTTCCCTCTCAAACAGTAATACTGGGTACACAGACATCTTCCCTCCCATACAGTAATACCGGGTACACAGACATCCACCCTCTCATACAGTTATACTGGATACAGAGACGTCCAACTCCCATACAGAAATACTAGGTACACAGACATCTACCCTTCCATACAGTGATACTGGGTAAACAGACATCTAGCCTACAATACTGTAATACCGGGTACACAGACATCCACCCTCCCATACAGTGATACCGGG
>NW_018404455.1:411522-414649 GCF_002113885.1 Mizuhopecten yessoensis
AGTAATACCAGGTACACAGACATCTACCCTCCCATACAGTGATACTGGTTACACAGACATCTTCCCTCTCATACAGTGATACTGTGTACACAGACATAAACCCTCCCATACAGTGATACCAGGCACACAGACATCTATCCTCCAATACAGTGATACCGGGTACACAGACATCCACCATCCCGTATACTGATGTCGAGTTCACAGTCCACCCCTACTGTGACAAAATGGTGACAGGGTGTTAAAAACTTGATTAGATACGATTAATTATACATAAATCCTGCTTTATATACAGTGACACAGGAAACACCGATATATGTCGACCTATACAATATCTAGTGAAAATGATATTTTTAAATATTTTTCAAAAAACAGTAAAAAAAACTAATTCAGGTACCGTTTCTTGGTTTGTCCAAGAATATCTATGTATTCAATATGTGCTGATTTGATAGTTTTGAAAACCACCATTGATGCTTTTCTAAATCGAAATAATATTTAACCGAAGCAATTAAATGTTCAGGTTATTGTTATTGATAAGGTTTTCTGAATGAATTTTAAAGTACAAAACGACTTATAAAATCCGGACCGGATGAAACTCCGACACTACGTGCCGTAATTTAGAAACGTATCTCCGTTTGCGACGAGGCGTGGCGACGAAGGAGAGGACCGTACCGACGTTTCTGTCAAACTTTGTGGCTAATGCGAGGATAGAACAGTAAGTCACCATTTGTATACGGACCATTAGACACAAATAACATGACAGCAAGTCATTGCAAACGACAAACTTTCATGAAGCGTCGTAATTTGGGCGAACAACAATGATTATAACAACAAGCTGGTCCTAATGATAGACATATGTGAAACGAAAGTAAGGCTTATAACACTAAAATTGAAATGACAAATCGTTGATATGTAATATATATATGTTATGATGCTTCGTGATTATTTGACAGAGACATAGTTCTATTAGGAACTGATCAGAGATCACTTATAAGGTCAGGTTGTACGTGGTTGCTTTCGTTTTATCTATGTCATTGTTAGCTGGCCTTTCTAACGCAGGATGTATATTCTATATTGCTCGGTTTAAGCATAGACCTAAATTAACGTCCAGGAATAAAATAATTCAAATATAACTACCTCAATGTGCACGCATTATCAGAATTTCTTTAAAATCATGCAAGGCAATCCATAGTCCCCCACCGGTAACGATTTCTATATTTAACAAACAGTACACTTATGTCAGGATGTTTCTATTGTTAAGAAAGTATCCTGATGCATAACACAACTTAACGACATTAAAGGCATCTTTGTAACGGTAAAACTTGTTTTGTTACCAACAGAAGAAGTTTATTTGCATTATGGTTTTATAAAGTAACTCTGGTAACACCAGGTGAAATAGTATAGAAGAAATGCCCCAGATACACTTTTTTCAAAAGTTAAAGTAAAAGCATAGGTCACCATGAGATCATAGTGACCTTCTTCTTGCACTTTGCACTCCGCCCTCCCAAGATGTCCATGTACACCAAATCCCATTACTACATGTAAAAAAGATATTTCTTTGTCATACTTTTTCAAAAGTGAAAGTCAAAAGTCAAGTCATAGATCATAGTGACCTAATTTTGGCACTCTGCGCTCCGTCATGCCTAGATGACCTTATATACCGAATCTGGTTACTCCAGGTAAAATAGTGTAGAAGGTATGCTCCGGACAAACATTTTCAAAAGTAAAGGTCAAAGTTCAGGTCACAGTGAGGTAAGAGTGACCTAATTCTTGCACTCTTTACTTCGCCATCCCAAGATTTGCTTGTACACCAAATCTGGTTACTCCAGGTGAAATAGCACAGGAGATATGCCCCGGACATGTTTTTTTCAAAAGTTAAGGTCAAATGTCAAAGCATAGGTCACAGTGAGGTCATAGTGACCTTCTTCTTGCGCTCTGCATTCCGCCAGCAAAAGATCTTCATTTACACCAAATCTGGTTACTCCAGGTGGAATAGTAAAGAAGATATTTCCGGGACAATCTTCTCGGACGGATGTGCAAACCTATAGTCCCCCCTGGAACCAGTGGGGGACTTCTAAATGAGTTATCTTCCTTCTTCCACTTTCACTTCCTGTTTCCCGTCGTCGTCTTTTTAAAAAAAAAAATGTTTTTTTTTCAATGTGTTATAATAGGGAGTCGTGACATCAAGTTTTCAAAAGAAAGTTTATAACGCACAAGCGACTGACGACGTCAGAAGCCACGCAACGACATTACCATTTTATAAAGTACCTGATTTTAGTTTCAGCCTGAATTATCTATTGTAGCAATAAAAAAAAACCAATACATTTGAATTTGATCATTTTACAATCACACTTATATAACCAGCAGATTCAAATTGAATAAAAAAAAATAGTTGTGGAAACATAAATAATTTCTATAAATCTCCTGTGCCCTTCCATCCGCGCCAAAAATAGTGATTAGTATAAATAGAAGGATATCTGTTTGGTAATTGTTGTGAAATAAATAGAGTTTATGTATTCAATAATATTACACCAAAGATGAAATTAGCGTTCTCTGATGTAATTTAATTACATCATTAACATGTTGGAATTAAAACAGTAATGTATCACTCTCATTGATGTACACAAAGTCAATTAAATTAATACGTACTTATTTCGTAAAAAAAGTGTAAAATGTGTTTCATAATTTTTGTTAAAAAGATAAAGTTTATTATTCAATGATATCACATTAAAGGGGAAAATTGCGTTCTCTTATGTAATTTAATTGTAAAAAAAATGGAAAATGTGTTTCATAATTGTTGTTAAAATATAAAGTTAATAATTCAATGATATGAGATTAAAGGTGAAAATTGCGTTCTCTGATGTTAAAGATCTACTGTTTGCTGAATCATGTATTCAACTAGTCAGAACTCCGGTCCTCTATAATATGTGGGAAATAAGCGACCCGCGTCAGGGTCGCTCTTCAAACTGATATTTTAGAAACAAATGGTCACTTTCACACACGTGTCACACATGGATCGAAAGCTCTATTCTTTATGCACAAGATGAACATACATAACATGCCTCAAACAACCATTACAATCACTTAAACCCTATTTGTATGCCCCCGCCATAAAATGGGGGGGGGGGGG
>NW_018404455.1:416154-434450 GCF_002113885.1 Mizuhopecten yessoensis
AAAGAGAGTTGGGCCGAACAATTCCCCACCAACAATCTGGCGGTCGAAATAATCCAGCAATTACAAAAGACAGATAACTCGATCACGTGCAAACCATGTGAAAAGAAAGGAAACTTGAATAACCAAGCCAGGTTCTGGTGTAAGCTGATCAACACTTACTTCTGTTCAACCTGCAAAATCAACATTCATGATTTGCTTCATGAAGAATGTGAATGTCAAGACATCTCTGAAGTAAACATATCGGTTATACTACATCAGAAGGCCTCAGTCAATGGATGTGGAAAACACGAGGAAAAGATGGAATATTACTGTGAAGATCATCAAATTCTGGGATGTAGCAAATGCATCATCTTGGATCATCGAAAGTGTGAATTGGTGACGTCAGCAGACGATTACCGGGTCAAGTTGAGGAAAGGCTCTAAAATCGACGATCTGCTGGAGGAACTTCGGAAAAGTGCAGATGTCATGGAGATACTGATCAAAGATGTTGGTGAACAACTTCAGTCCATGACAATGGATCAGGACACTGCTCTGCAAAGTTTGACCGACATACGCAAAAAGATCGACGAGCGGTTTGATGTACTACAGAAAGATCTTTCAGAAAACATTGTACAATCCTTTAAGGAAGAAAAAGAAAGTCTCGAAATTTCCATACAGAAATGTGAACGGCTGATGTTCTCTATACAGAACACGCTCAAGTCATCAGAAGATGCAGCCTTGAAGGACGACACCGTGGGGACAATTTGTCTATTCCAGAGAGGACAGGCGGAGGTCGAGTCCTGTAAGGAACTCATACAGGAGTTGGAGAGGTCGTCTTCGTCCACAAGTATCAAACATGAATATGACCCGGATATTCTCGCTGTCGAAACCAACACCTGCCTTACAATGGGAAAGATAGTTGTTAATCAACAACCGAGGAGACTGCCATCTACTGTGTATAGTAGCATGGTACCGTTGTCGGAACGTCATTTGAAGATGACGGGGAAGTTCACTATCAAAGATGCTTCAGACAAAAACGACTGTAAGGCGTTTGGAGTTGTCTTCCTTCCTGGTGGTCGTATTGTTGTCGGAGATCAAGGAAATAGAAAGATGAAACTATTTACAGAGAAAGGTGATTTAAAATTTGAGTTGGAACTTACGGATGCATCCTGTGATCTTTGTCGTATTGATGACAACACTGTGACAGTGATACTGATGACCGTCAAAACAATATGTATTGTTAATGTCGGGGATTCTACCTTGACCGTTTCATCGAAAATCCAGATGCCAAAGCTTGATAAAAACTGTCTTGGAGTGGCATACCACAACAACCATTTCACTGTCGGTACAGCTAAATCAATCTATAGTGTCCCAGCAACCGGAGGTGAACCTAAAAAACTTCTCACAATTGGATCAAAATGTTTGCATCTCGCAAGCAATCAGAAGACTGGACACGTCTTTGCTAGTATTTGTACCTCTACCCCAGACGAGGTGGCCGTGACCCGACTGTCGGACGATACCAAAGCAGACATATTGAAGGTCGGGGTCATGAAAGGTACAACAGGAATAGATGTGGACAGGGAGGGCAATGTGTATGTCTGTGGAGCTAGTTCACAGAATGTCATTCAGATTTCTGGGAATGGAAGAAACATCAGGGAACTGCTGACGTCATCAGATGGAATCAAACGACCGAGAGCGATTGCTGTGTGGGAGGATAGGATAGTGATCACAAACGAAGTAGAAGACCAAAGGAACTTTGTACACTTGTTCCAGCTCGTCTGAATGGTAGGGAATCCCGAGAATGTATAGACCGGTGATATATAGGATAAAGTATAGACCGGTGATATATAGGATAAAGTATAGACTGGTGATATATACGATAAAGTATAGACCGGTGATATGTAGGATAAAGTATAGACCGGTGATATATAGGACAAAGTATAGACCGGTGATATATAGGATAAAGTATAGACCAGTGATATATAGGATAAAGTATAGACCGGTGATATATAGGATAAAGGAACTGGTCGAGTTTGGACGGACTATGTTAATCATTTCAAGACCAAATTCCATACAAGAAAACTTCACCCGCATGGAAAGCCACATACTATGCATGTTAAAGTTGTAGGGTTTGTATTTACGTTATCCTACGAACATTCCACTAACTTATCATGTCTTGCCATGTGTTATGTATAGTCAACATGATTTTGTGAAACAAGCTCGAGTCAAATATTGTAAGAAGAACTCTGCGCTATGTACCAGACATCTCCACCTGCACGTTTGATAACATATACATATAAATGCCATAATAGAGGATCTGTGTAACACTAGTACCATGTCATTGAGAGTAGGGAAACATTTCCATCAGTGGTTGTAGTGATGAGTGACAGTGTGTTTTGTTACGTAAATTTTGGATGGAGTGACTCGTGAAAAGTTGAACACTATAAATACCAGTTTCCTTCCTTGTAATATATTTACACAATGGTAGGGGTCGACTGGCAATTGTACAATACCATTGGTGGTCACCTTTGACCTTAAATATGCGTAATGCTAAGTCGGTAATAGATGCAAACAAAAACTAAATTGAAATGATTGAATGGGCAGTCTACACCTTACCATCGACAGAGCAAGACGACCGGCTCCGTTCAAGCGGTTTATTTCAGGACAAAACAACATTAAATAATACGGAGGTATACATTTTACTATGTTGGCAACTCATGTGTACCCGTGTTACTATTATTATGTCGTACTTGTAACATTTGACACTTAGTTGTTCGTATGCCTATATTATCACGAATATGGAGGATAAGTATAGGGGTAAAAAAGTAATAACAGAAAATTAAGTACATGTACATGTAAATAAAAAATTCTCAGAAAAAATGCCTTTTAACTGTATACATGAAACAACTCATTATTATCATACATAACTTAAACACATGCATGATTTTAATAGCATCTGTCAGTCACGAACGCATTAGTTTAAGTGAAGCTATCACAAATATATAGTATCAATAGTTCAATAATTTTCCAGGAAATCATCAATTTTCTTAGAGCATGATGAATGTTAGAAACTTAAAATCCGAAATCCAAGTTATCAAAGTTAATTGTTCTGAAAATTTTAATACTCTGAAGACGGAGGTCAGTCTAGTAAGCCAGCAAAGTGAACGAAATCTAATTGTGTATCTAGGTTGTATAACAAAATCCTTTCATATAAGTTAAATGTACTAGGACTTTATCATTTCAATGTGTTTCCTTACAGCAGTCCAATAGTGACATATGTGTTATCCACATACTATTCAATAGAAACAAAATCTGTTGAGATATATTTCACAAGAATAATTCATTTTTACATGAAATTAATGAAAACTTTGATTTTTAAAGTGTCATTCGATATTCAGTGTTTCATTTATTTGAATATTTTAAATAGTATCTTTAAAATAAACAGAATATCTCTTAACAAAATGTTATCATGCATTTAAAGTGAAAGCATTTCGTGATTTTATCATCTATTTTTAATAATATTTATATACAAAGCTACTTTGAATTAAGGAAATAACCCTTTGTCATTGTTTGAAACATGTTTTAAATATTGATTTGATTTTCAATAAATGGACTGATGTAAATGTAAAACAGTATCAAAAGTTTAAAATGTTTTTCATTTAATGAAAAAAAAATAAAAATGTTTATCCCTAATTTCTTGTTTCCTTTTTTGTTGAGGGTACTACTGTATACCGGGAAGCTGTCGCCTAATAAAACATTCGCCCCCTGCCGACAAAATCTATGTTTGCCAAGTGTTAATTTCGCCCTTCACCTTTAATTACATGTTTTATGTTAAAATCACCCTCATTAGGGAGAGAGAAAACGTCGAAACTTAAACTGCGGCGAACATTCCCCTGTATACCGTATATACGGTCTTGTTCATAGCAAAGTTCCCTTTACTAGTGACAGAAATATAGGATCTTACATGAATTTATTTCATATGAGATTTATGAAACGAGTCTAAGTTTATTCTTTATTCAGTGAGCCTCTGGCGAGCTAAAATGAAAAATTCGTGACGAGTTCCATAAATTTCATATGATATGGATACAAGTGTAGGATCCTTTTTATCACATAATCAAGATTTTTGGCATTTGTTCGTGTAAAACGTCAATTTTCCTGCAACCTTGAAATGTAAAAAACCGCCATTTTGACTCGGTGCGTAAAGTCTGTGACGTGATTTATCCTAGGCGTGACGTCACAATTGAAACTTACCACCAATCACAGGGCTGATAGGTCATATTACATGGGTTAATACGTCAAAAAATATGACATGGATATATTCTCTGGATAACACAGTACATTATGTGATAAATAGTAAATTGATGTACTGTGAGAAACAAGTCTGTTATTATCCTCAAACTATATCCATTTCTAACAACTAAGCAAAAGATGGTTAACATTTCCAATTTTCAAAATACAATTGGAAAATTTATGTTGAAAAAAACCCTGTTGATTAATTTAGAAAGTCAAACTGTCTTTTTATCGTCTGATAATCTGTTACTGTCATAAGAGCGTTAGTAGTATAGTTAAATGTTCAGGAAATAATAAAACATTCTTAATGGAAAACCCGTGCCAAGAGTTCTGTCCCCTTGAACGTCAGAGTTCCCTTAAATGGTAATGTGAAAAAAGGCTGTCATTATCCTCAATATATATCCATGTCTAACAACGAAGCCAAGGTTCATTGAAATAACCATTTTTCAAAATACCATTGGCAAATTTTATGTTGAAGAACTGTTGATTAGTTTACAATGTCAAACTGTCTCTCAAACGTCTGTTTTAATCTGTTTCTGTCATTATCGAGTAAGCAATTATAGTTACGTGTTAATGAAAAACGTGTGTCAAGAGTTATGTGCCCTTGAACGTCTTTTAACACTGTTTTTTAACTTAAAACATATTTTATTAACCGGAATTGGAAAATAGGATTTGGCACAAGTTATTATAACTTATGAAGCCATCTCCGTACAACAACTATTCAAAATAACAGATGATGATATAGACTGTCAATTACAATTCATAGTAGTATGAAGCGATTTTTGAAGTAACACATACACATACAAACAAACAAAAACAAAAACATATTTTAAAGTCAAGTTCATAATCGAAACATGTTAAAATCTTCCACTGGATCTAATACAAGTTTGCACTTGTTTGAATACATCACAATTTGTATCCAAAGCCAGATGTTCATTTCCAAACAGTAATAATCTCAACGTTAAACGTACATTTAAATTATTTATATGATCAAAAAGTACAGTACGAGCATCTGTGTAAGGTTGACATTCAAAGAAGAAGTGATAGGCATTTTCGCAATGGTAGCCACAATTTATACAATTGGAGTCTTGGACCAAAATTGCACGGTAAAGATCATGTTTGAGAGGACTGCATTCTTGTCTTAGTCTGGTATGAAGAATGTTTAGTTTTCTGTTTTGTGTAAGCTCACAAATGTCTAACGCCGAACGCATCCAGGCTGCGTGTGACAAAGGGAGAAAGACGCTACATTCTATCATAGGGCTTTGTCCCTCAGCATGTGATATCAATCCTTTAGTAAAAGTCAGTCTTTATAAGAAAGTGATACTATCTTCAATTCTATATGGATGTGAGCACTGGGTTCAACTCGGTAATACCGACCTCGCGAAACTTAGTCGCTTTCAACATTACGCTGCTAAGGTCATTCTTGGAGCTGATCGTCGTGCCAGGTCAGATATTGTTGAGCCTATACTTGGTTTGATTAGAATTTCTGCAGCTATTGATAAGAGGAAGCTAATATTTCTGGGAAAGCTTGTTCTGATGGAGCAGTCTCTCTTAACTAAGCAGATCTTCACAAGAAGACTATATTCATTCCTTCATTTGCAAAAGGAAAATGTTGGAAGTGTTCGTGAAAGAGGGTTTGTTCCGGATATTGTGCAGATAATCTACAAATATAACCCGTCGTCTTACTTGGATGCACACCTTCGTAACTACACGTTCCCCTCTAAGCTTCAGTGGAAGGGAATAGTGAGAAATTCCATAATGGCTACAGAAAACCTGACCCTAAAAGATCGACTAAGAAACAACCGTGATTTTGATATATTTAGGAACTGTCACTCCTCCTACAACCCGTACATTATGTTGCGCGCGGCTAAATCTAACAGAGACATAGAAGAAATTTACTCATTGTGCAGATTATTGGCAAAGCCTTCGCCACCTGACCAGAACGTTTGCTCCAAGTATTCCCAACATTTCTGTGACGTCGTATCTCACTATTGCTGTACCTGCGAGTACACCAGCGAACTCCGAGCTCATTTCCCTCAGATGACCCTGCATAAGTTTGGATTGAATGTGTTCAATTACATTGATCAACATGACACTGCTACCATTGTTCACAATTTATTAGGTGCAAAAACAGGTCCCCAATTTCAGGATAATACAACTCAAAAACTGTTTCTGATGCATGCAGCATACTTTGTCGTGCGCGCTTCGCGAACTCAAGTGAATGGAATGATTTAAGAAACCATGACTAAGACTTTTACTCGCATTCGCGAGGACACAGTTCTTTAGCTGCGCCCTACCGCGGCATTTTCTGTCCTTTTTGTAATTTTTGCTTTTTTTCTTATACACAAATATCTCCTTTTTGGAGGAAATAAAAATTGATGATGACAATTGGAGTCTTGGACCAAGTTTGCACGGTAAAGATCATGCATGTTTGAGAGGACTGCATTCGTGTCTTAGTCTGGTATGAAGAATGTTTAGTTTTCTGTCACCACGTAGGTAATGAGGGGGTACTGTATATGGTAATATACACTGATGTGTGTGACATAAAAACACAATGCTATCATGATTATTAACATTCACTCGTAAATGTTAGAGAACCAACTTGTTCTAAATAAAATTATCACTATAAAAGTTCCTTCAGACAAATGCAACTGTTCTGCGAGGAGAGTTATTGCATGTCCCTAGCATCTAATTTATATACTATTACAGTCTATAACAGAGATCTACATGTCTAAGAAGTGACATGAACAACCCTCCCCCATACCGTACGTAACAAAAGATACACATCCATCCACCCTCCCATACAGTGATATCATGTTGAGATATACCATCCTCCCATACACTGACATCATGTGGAGAGATACCATCCCCCCATACACTGACATCATGTTGAGAGATACCATTCTCCCATACACTGACATCATGTTGAGATACTATTTTCCCCACACACTGACACTGTGCATGATTAAACAGACAGGGCCCATATTTATGAAACCGTTCTCGTTGCTCAAGCAGGGAGTCTGTGCTCAAACCAACTTTCTTGTCACTCGCTTAAATCATTTCAAACGATCACAAAGTCAAATAAAACATTGAAAACAGTTTTCTGCTCTACGTCTCTTCAATGTTTTCCCAACTCGTTGAAAAAATAAGATTTTCTTATTATTTTATAGCCGGAACAAGAAATTCGACTCAAACACAAAATCCATGCTTGAACAAATATGAGACGTGGTACAGAGACATCCGATTGCAGCAATGTAAAATCGAGTAGGTACATATATCTGTCATGCCGTACACAGGGTACAGATATCTGTCGTGCCGTACACAGGGTATATATATCTGTCCTGCCGTACAAAGGGTATAGCTATCTGCCATGCCGTAAACAGGGTACAGATAGCTGTCGTGCCGTACACAGGGTATATATATCTGTCCTGCCGTACAAAGGGTACAGCAATCTGCCATGCCGTAAACAGGGTACAGATATATGCCATCCGGTATACAAGGTACAGATATCTGTCCTGCCGTACACAGGGTACAGATATCTGCCATGCCGTAAACAGGGGACAGATAGCTGTCGTGCCGTACACAGGGTACAGATATCTGTCATGCCGTTAACAGGGTACAGATATATGTCATGCCGTCAACAAGGTACATATATCTGTCGTGCCGTACACAGGGTATATATATATCTGTCATGCCGTACACAGGGTATATATATCTGTCATGCCGTACACAGGGTAAAGATATATGTCGTGCCGTACACAAGGGACAGATATCTATCGTGCCGTACACAGGGTATATATATATATCTGTCGTGCCGTACACAAGGTACATATATCTGTCATGTCGTACACAGGGTAAAGATATATGTCGTGCCGTACACAAGGTACATATATCTGTCATGCCGTACACAGGGTAAAAATATCTGTCGTGCCGTACACAGGGTAAACATATCTGTCATGCCGTTAACAGGGTACAGATATATGTCATGCCGTACACAAGGTACAGATATCTGTCGTGCCGTACACAGGGTATATATATATCTGCCATGCCGTACACAGGGTAAATATATGTGTCATGCCGTACACAGGGTACAGATATCTGTCATGCCGTTAACAGGGTACAGATATCTGTCATGCCGTTAACAGGGTATAGATATATGTCATGCAGTAAACAAGGTACAGATATCTGTCGTGCCGTACACAGGGTATATATATATCTGTCATGCCGTACACAGGGTAAAGATATATGTCGTGCAGTACACAAGGTACAGATATATATCGTGCCGTACGCAGGGTATATATATATCTGTCGTGCCGTACACAAGGTACATATATCTGTCATGCCGTACACAGGGTATATAACAAGGTACAGATATATATCGTGCCGTACGCAGTGTATATATATATCTGTCGTGCCGTACACAGGGGATATATATATCTGTCGTGCCGTACACAAGGTACAGATATCTGTCGTGCCGTACACAGGGTATATATATATCTGTCATGCAGTACACAGGGTATATATATCTATCATGCCGTAAACAGGGTACAGATATCTGCCATGCCGTAAACAGGGTACATATATCTGTCGTGCGTTACACATGCTATATATATCAGGGTACATATATCTGTCATACCGTACACTAGGTACAGATATCTGTCATGCCGTAAACAGGGTATAAATATCTGTCATGCCGTCCACAGGGTACATATTTATGTCATGACGTACACAGGGTACATATATCTGTCATGCCGTTAACAGGGTACATTTATATGTCATGCCATAAACAGGGTATAAATATCTGTCATGCCGTACACAGGGTATAAATATCTGTCATGCCGTAAACAGAGTACAGATATCTGTGGTGCCGTACACAGGGTAAACATATTCTGTCAGGCCGTTAACAGGGTACAGATATATGTCATGCCGTACACAGGGTACATATATCTGTCATGCCGTACACAGGGTACATATATCTGTGGTGCCGTACACAGGGTACAGATATATGTGGTGCCGTACACAGGGTAAACATATCTGTCAGGCCGTTAACAGGGTAAACATATCTGTCATGCCGTACACAGGGTATATATATATCTGTTATGCCGTACACAGGGTATATATATCTGTCTTGTCGTACACAGGGTACATATTTATATCATGACGTACACAGGGTATAAATATCTGTCATGCCGTACACAAGGTATATATATATCTGTCTTGCCGTACACAGGGTACAGATATTTGTCATGCCGTAAATAGGGTATAAATATCTGTCATGCCGTACACAACGTATCAATATCTGTCATGCCGTATACAGGGTACAGCTATCTGTCACGCCGTAAACAAGGTATATATATCTGTCCTGCCGTACAAAGGGTATATATTTCTGTCATGCCGTTAACAGGGTACAGATATATGTCATGCCGTAAACAGGGTATATATATATCTGTCATGCTGAACACAGGACAAATATATTTGTAGGTACACTGCTCAGATATATGTCATGCCTTACACAGGGTACAGATATCTGTCACGCTGTACACAAGGTACAGATATTTGTCCTACTACATAGGGTACAGATATCTGTCGTGCCGTACACAAGGTACATATATATGTCATGCCGTATACAGGGTATATATATATCTGTCCTGCCGTACACAGGGTACAGATATATGTCATGCCGAACACAGGGCACAACTATATGTCATGCCGTACACAAGGTACAGATATATGTCATGCCGTACACAGGGTATATATATCTGTCCTGCCGTACACAGGGTACAGATATATGTCATGCCGTACACATGGTACAGGTATATGTCATGCTATACACAGGGTACATGTATCTATCCTGCCGTACACAGGGTACAAATATCTATCATGCCGTCTGCATGGTTCATATTTATGTCATGCCGTACACAAGGTAAAGATACATGTCATGCCGTACACAGGGTACAGATATATTTGTCATGCCGTACACAGGATACAGATATATATCATGCCGTACACATGGTACAGGTATATGTCATGCTATACACAGGGTATAGATATCTGTCATGCCGTACACAGGGTATATATATCTGTCCTGCCGTACACAGGATACAGATATATATCAGTCCACAGGGTACATATATCTGTCATACCGTACACTAGGTACAGATATCTGTTGTGCCGTACACAGGGATCTGTCACGCCGTAAACAAGGTACGTACACAGGGTACACTGTCATACCGTACACTAGGTACAGATATCTGTCTTGCCGTACACAGGGTTCGGATATCTGTCATGCCTTACACAGGGTATATATACCTGTCCTGCCGTACAAAGGGTATATATATCTGACCTGCAGTACACAGGGTACAGATTTATATCATGGCGTAGACATGGTACAGGGATATGTCATGTTATACACATGGTACAGATATATGTCATGCCGAACACAGGGCACAACTATATGTCATGCCGTACTCAGGGCACAGATATCTGTCATGCTGACCACAAGGCACATATATATGCCATGCCGTACACAGGATACAGATATATGTCACGTACACAGGGTATATATACATTCCCTGCCGTACACAGGGCACAGATATATGACATTATCTGGCATGCCGTAAACAGGGGATAAATATCTGTCATGCCGCCCACAGGGTACATATATCTGTCATGCCGCCCACAGGGTACATATTTATGTCATGCCGTACGCAGGGTATATATATATCTGCCATGCCGTAAACAGGGGATAAATATCTGTCATGCCGCCCACAGGGTACATATTTATGTCATGCCGTAAACAAGATACAGATATATGCCGTACACTGGGTACAGATATATGCCGTAAACTGTGTCCAGATATATGACATGCAGTACACAGGGTACAGGTATCTGTCATGCCGTCCACATGGTACAGGTATGTGTCATGCTATACACATGGTACAGATTTCTGTCATGCCGTAAAAATGGAACATATTTATGTCATGCCGTACGCAGGGTATATATATCAGTCCTTCCGTACACAGGGTACATATATCTGTCGTGCCGTACACAGGGTACAGATATATGACATGCCGTACACAAGGTACAGGTATCTATCCTGCCGTACACAGGGTACAGATATCTGTCATGCCGTACACATGGTACATATTTATGTCATGCCGTAAACAAGGTACAGATATATGCCGTAAACTGGGTACAGATATACGACATGCCGTACACAAGGTACAGATATATGTCATGCCGTACACATGGTACATATTTATGTCATGCCGTAAACAAGGTACAGATATATGCCGTAAACTGGGTCCAGATATATGACATGCCGTACACAAGGAACAGGTATCTATCCTGCCGTACACAGGGTACAGATTTCTGTCATGCCGTAAACAAGGTATAACTGTCTTGCCGTACACAGGGTACAGATATCTATCATGCCGTACACAGGGTACAGATATCTATCATGCCGTACACAGGGTACAGATATCTGTCATGCCGTACACAGGGTACAGATATCTGTCATGCGGTACACATGGTACAGATATCTGTCATGCCGTAAACAGGGTACAGATATCTGTTGTGCCGTACACAGGAAATATATATATATATATTTTCTCTGTGTACCACAAAACATATATCTGCACTCTGTTTACGGCATGAGAGATATCTTTACCATGTGTACCGCATGACAGTTATCTGTACCCTGTGAACGGCATGATATATATATATATATTTCCTGTGTACGGCACAAAAGATATCTGTAACCTGTTTACGGCATGAAAGATATCTGTACCATGTGTACCGCATGAAAGATATCTGTACCCTGTCTACGGCATGACAGATATCTGTACACAGGGTACAGATATATGTAATGACATACCGTGACTCCAGGTACACAATTAAAAGCAAGAGGCATGTGGTGATAATGTTCAAAGGCAAGAATTAGTAGAATCGATTTTAGACTCAATATATCTCTTATTGACACTATGGATATCTGGATTTAACCCTTAACAACATTTCTGTATATCTTATTTTGTTAAAATTAATAACAAACGAAATAAAGGGAAAATAAAATAAATAAACTGACGACCGGTCATGAAAACTTTTAAATCGAATCACTTTTTAACCCGAAATGAGGGTGACTATTATTGATATTTTCTTCCGATATGAATTTTAAAAGTAAACAGCAATGACATAATCCAGACCGGATTGAAGTTCGCCCCTACATGCTGTAATTTAGAATCGACGAGACATATTGACGAGGAAGTGATTCATAAAATATTTCTGTCAAAATTTGTGGCTAATGGGAGAGTAGAAGAGTAAGTAACCATTTGTGTGTGGACCTTGTGGCTAATGGGAGAGTAGAACAGTCAGTAACCATTTGTATGTGGACCTTGTGGCTAATGGGAGAGTAGAAGAGTTAGTAACCATTTGTGTGTGGACCTTGTGGCTAATGGGAGAGTAGAACAGTCAGTAACCATTTGTATGTGGACCTTGTGGCTAATGGGAGAGTAGAAGAGTTAGTAATCATTTGTATGCGGACCTTGAAGCTAATGGGCGAGTAGAAGAGTAAGTAACCATTTGTATGCGAATCTTTAGCTACATAAGACATGACAGTATATCATTACAAACCACAAACTTTCATTAAGTGGTGTAATTTGTTAGAACACCAATGTTTATGTACAATACAAACTAGTGCTAATGATAGACTTATGTGAAACGAAAATTGATAGCAGTAAACTTGGAAATGACATATTAAACCTATATCTCTATATGTTTATAATGCCGATTTTTTGTTCGACAGAGACATTTTCCCATATGTAACCTGATAAGGGATAATCAGGACGTGTTTGGTTTCGTTTTGTATATGTGTAACATTGAAACCGAGTCAGATAAAATGGCTTCATGTCAACTGTGTAAGCCGGCCTATCTAACGCAGGGTGTGTATTCTCTTTGGTTCGGTTTATCAGAATTTCTTTAAAATCAATCCAATGAACACTTTAACATGATGTTACATATCCAGGAAGCTAAGGTCTTTAAGCTTTTCTGAACCAAAATCAAATTTAACCGAAAAACCCCACTAATATCGATAAGGTTTTTCTAAATGAATTTTAAACTACAAAATGACAAAATCCGGACCGGATGAAACTCCGGCCGTACGTGCCGTAATTTAGAATCGTATCTCCATTTGTGACAAGGCGTAGCGACAAAGGAGAGGACCGTACCGAGGTTTCTGTCAAACTTTGTGGCTAATGCGAGGATAGAACAGTAAGTCACCATTTGTATACGGACCATTAGACACAAATAACATGACAGCAAGTCATTGCAAACGACAAACCTTCAGTAAGTTCGTAATTTGGAGGAACAACAATGTTTATAACAACAAGCTGATACTAATGATAGACATATGTGAAACGAAAGTTTATATCAGTAAAATTGGAAATGATATATTAAACTTATATATTTGTTAATAATGCCAAGTGTTTGTTCGACACAGACATATTCCCATATGATAAGAGATAATCTATAAGGACGTGTTTGCTTTCGTTTTGTATATGTCTAACATTAAACCCAATCAGATGCACTGGCCTCATGTCAACTCTGTTAGCCGGCCTATGTAAAGCAGGGTGTGTATTCTATTTTGCTCGGTTCAAGCCTACACGGCTACTTAAATGTGCGTGCATTATCAGAATATCTTTAAAATCTATCCCATGCACACTTCTACTGTTATTTCTAACTTTCATATCCAGGAAGATAAGGTGTACTTCCTGTTTCCCGTTCGTCGTCTTTCTGAGTTATTTTCTTTGTTTTCAATGTGTTTGAATCGGGAGTCGTGGTATATAGTTTTAAAAAGAAAAGTTATTCCGCACATGCGACTGACGACGTCAGAATCTGCGCTACGACATCAAAATTGTATAAAGTACCTGCTTTTAGTTTCAGTATAAATTATCTATTGTAGCAATGTAAAAGAAACACTACATTTTGATTTGATAGTTTTACAGTCACACTTATTACAAGCAGATTCAAATTGAATCAAAAACAGTTATGGAAACATTAACAATTTCAATTGACTCCATGTGCCCTTCCATCCGCGCCAAAAATAGTGATTAATATGAATTGAAGGAAACCTATTTAATAATTGTTGTAAAATAAATTTAGTTTATATATATTCAATGATATTACACTAAAGGTGAACTTAGCGTTCTCTTATGTTATAATTTAATTACATCATTACCATGTTGGAACGAAAACAGTCATGTATCACTCTCATTCATGTACACGAAGTCAATTAAATAAATCCTTACGGATTTCGTAAAAAAATAAAAATGTGAAAAATGTGTTTCACAATTGTTGTAAAATAGATAAAGTTTATTATTCAATGATATGAGAGCAAAGGTGAAAACTGCGTTGTCTTAGGTTAAAGTTCTACTTTTGTCCGTATCAATTTAATAATTTCCATGAAACGAAAACAATTGTTTTACTCCTGTAACTTTATCCAGCAAGTTGTCAATTTTAATACATTAGTAAGGATTCATTCTACAAGAAATTGATTTTGAATAATTTTTCTCAAGGTACAAAGACACGTCGGTTAACATGGCGGAGGGTGGGCTGGGACACGAACATTCGTCGGTAGATGGCGCCATGCGTCAGTCCCTTGTCTCCCACTTACTCGAATGTCCTATCTGCCTGGAGCAGCTGCGACAACCAAAGTCACTGCCTTGTCTACATTCGTTTTGTTTGGAATGCCTGGGTAGCTACATCACTAAGGAGTTGTCAGGTAAGATGGCGTCAGCGTCTTCTTTCTCCTGTCCTGTGTGCCGGAAAGTCACGGAGCCGGTGAATCAATCAGAAGGTAAAGAGAGTTGGGCCGAACAGTTCCCCACCAACAATCTGGCAGTCGAAATAATCCAGCAATTACAAAAGACAGATAAATCTTTCACGACGTGCAAACCATGCGAGACTAAAGGAAATAAGAATGTCCCGGCGAAGTTTTGGTGTAAACATAACAACACTTATTTCTGTACAGACTGCAAAATTAACGTTCATGATTTGTTTCATAAAGAATGTGACGTTCAGGACATTTCTGAATTAAACATGTCAGCTATACTACAACAGAAGGCCTCAGTCACTGGATGTTGGAAACACAAGGAGAAGATGGAATATTACTGTGAAGATCATAAGCTACTTGGATGCAGTAAATGTATCATCGTCGATCACCGGAAGTGTGAAGTGGTGACGTCAACAGAGGATTACTGGGACAAGTTGAGGAAAAGCTCTAAGATCGATGATCTGTTGGAGAAACTTCGGGAAAACGTAAAAGCCATGGAGATACTGATAATGGATGTTGGAGAGCAACTGAAAACCATGATACTAGATCAGGACACTGCACTGCAAAGTTTGATCGACATATATACGCAAACAGATCGACGAGCGGTTCGATGTTCTACAGAAAGATCTCACAGACAAACTGATATCGGCCTTCAAAAGAGAAAAAGAAAACCTGGAGATATCGGGACAGCAATGTGAACGGCTGATGTTCTCTATACAGAACACGCTGACGTCATCCGATGATGCAGCCTTGAAGGATGACACTGTGGGAACGATCTGTCTGTTCCAGAGAGGACAGGCGGAGGTTGAGTCCTGTAAGGAACTCATACAGGAGTTGGAGAGGTCGTCTACGTCCACAAGTATCAAACATGAATCTGACCCGGATATTCTTGCTGTCGACACCAACACCAGTCTTACACTGGGGAAGATAGTTGTTAATCAACAACCGAGGAGACTGCCATCTACTGTGTATAGTAGCATGGTACCGTTGTCGGAACGTCAGTTGAAGATGACGGGGAAGTTCACTATCAAAGTTGCTTCAGACAAAAATGACTGTAAGCCGTATGGAGTTGTCTTCCTACCTGGTGGTCGTATTGTTGTTGCAGACAATGCAAATACAAAGATAAAACTATTTACAGAAAAAGGTGATTTTCAATTTGAGCTGGAACTTACGGATGCAACCTGTGATCTTTGTCGCATTGATAACAACACTGTGGCAGTGATGCTGTACCAGGTCAAAACAATATGTATTGTCAATGTCGGGGATTCAACCTTGACCGTTTCATCGAAAATCAAGATTCCAAAGCTTGATGAAGACTGTTTTAGTGTCACATACCACAACAAGTATTTCACTGTCGGTACAACAAAATCACTTTATTGTGTACCAGAAAGCGGTGGTGAACCTAAACACCTTCTCACCATAGGATCAAATTGTTTGCACCTTGCAAGCAATCAGAAGAAGAAGAATGGACACGTCTTTGCTAGTATCAATACCACTACCCCAGACGAGGTGGCCGTGACCCGACTGTCGGACGAAACACACACAGATGTACTGAAGGTCGGGCTGGTTCAAAGTACAACAGGAATAGACGTGGATAGGGAGGGCAATTTGTATGTTTGTGGAAGTAGTTCAAACAACGTCATACAGATGTCTGGGGATGGAAGAAACATCAGGGAACTACTGACGCCATCAGACGGAATCAAACGACCGAGAGCGATTTCTGTGTGGGAGGATAGGATAGTGATCACACTCGAATCGAAAGACCAAAGTAATTTTGTACACATGTTCCAGCTCGTCTGAATGGTAGGAAATCCCGATAATGTAAAGACCGGTGATATATAGGATAAAGCATAGACCGGTGATATATAGGATAAAGTATAGACCGGTGATATATAGGATAAATTATAGACCGGTGATATATAGGATAAAGTAAAGACCGGTGATATATAGGATAAAGTATAGACCGGTGATATATAGGATAAAGTATAGACCGGTGATATATAGGATAAAGTATAGACCGGTGATATATAGGATAAAGTATAGACCGGTGATATATAGGATAAAGTATAGACCGGTGATATATAGGATAAAGTATAGACCGGTGATATATAGGATAAAGTATAGACCGGTGATATATAGGATAAAGTATAGACCGGTGATATATAGGATAAAGTATAGACCGGTGATATATAGGATAAAGTATAGACCGGTGATATATAGGATAAAGTATAGACCGGTGATATATAGGATAAAGTATAGACCGGTGATATATAGGATAAAGTATAGACCGGTGATATATAGGATAAAGTATAGACCGGTGATATATAGGATAAAGTATAGACCGGTGATATATAGGATAAAGTATAGACCGGTGATATATAGGATAAAGTATAGACCGGTGATATATAGGATAAAGTATAGACCGGTGATATATAGGATAAAGTATAGACCGGTGATATATAGGATAAAGGAACTGGTCGAGTTTGGACGGATTATGTTAATCATTTCAGGACCAAATTTCATACGAGAAAATTTGACCCAAATGGCAAGTCATATAAAATAGAAGATATAGTTGTAAGGTTTACGTTTACGTTATCCTACGACCCTTCCAATAACCTATCATATCTTGCCATGTGTATGTATAGTCAACACGATTTTGTGAAACAAGCTCGAGTCAAATATTGTAAGAAGAACTCTGCGCTATGTACCAGACATCTCCATCTGCACGTTTGATAAAAGATACATATGAATACCATAATAGAGGATCTGTGTAACACTAGTACCATGTCATTGAGAATAGGAAAACATTGTTATCAGTGGTTGTAGCGATGATTGACAGTGTGTATTGTTACGTAAATTTTGGATGGAGTGACTCGTGAAAAGTTGAAACACTATAAATACCAGTTTCCTTCATTGTAGTAGATTTACACAATGTAGGGGTCGACTGACTTTATATTGTACAGCACCATTGGTGATCACCTTTGACCTTAGATATGCATTATACTAAGTAAATGATAGATGCAAACAAAAACTAGATTGAAATGAATGACTGGGTAGTCTACACCATACCATCGATAGACTCCATTCAGGCGGCTTATTTCAGGACAAAACAACATTAGATAAGAATGTGGTGTAAATGTTACTATCGTGTGAGCTCCTGTGTACCTGTGTTACTATCGTGTGAGCTCCTGTGTACCTGTGC
>NW_018404455.1:436693-440105 GCF_002113885.1 Mizuhopecten yessoensis
ATCGTGTGAGCCCCTGTGTACCTGTGTTACTATCGTGTGAGCCCCTGTGTACCTGTGTTACTATCGTGTGAGCCCCTGTGTACCTGTGTTACTATCGTGTGAGCCCCTGTGTACCGGTGTTACTATTATCATGTCGTACTTGTTAACATTGTACACTGACTTGTTCGTATGCCTGATAATATAACAAATATAGAGGATAAGTAGAGGTATATTTTTTAGTACATGTACATGTAAACAAGAAATACAAAGTGATCTAATACCCTGTTCCCCTATTACCCATGTACACACCAAACATCAGTAAGACAACAAATATATAGCATCAATAGTTCAATAATTTCCAGGAAAGCATCAATTTCCTAAGAGCAGGATGAATTTCGGTTTATACACATCGATAACAAACTTTAGATATAATTTCAATATAGCATTCTTATAAGTTATTAGAATGGCCAACTGGGGCAGTTTGTAAATAATTTTCACGTTGTATTTTCTCTACTAGCTTATCTCTTCCTAGTTAAAATCTTGGAATCCGAAATTCAAGTGATCAAAGTTAATTTTTCTGAAAATTCAATACTCTGAAGACTGAGGTCAGTCTAGTAAGCCAGCAAATCGAACGAAATCTAACTGTATAACTAGGTTAAATAACAAAATCTTTTTATATTAGTTACATTATCATTTCAATGTGCTTCCTTACATCAGTCATGTAGTGACATGTGTTATCCACATAATATTAAAGAGTAACAACATCTGTTGGAATATATTTCACAAGAATAATTAATTTTACATGGAATTGATTAAAGCTGCTGACTGTTAAAATTGCCATTCGACATTAAGTGTTTCATTTATTTAATTGTTTATATTATTGTCTATAAAATAAACAGAGTGTCTCTTAAAACAAGTTATCATGCATTAATGAAGACATTTCATGATTTTATCTTCTATCTTAATAACATACACATACAAAGTATCTTTGAATTAGATAAATAACCCTTGTCATTGTTTGAAACATTTTCTAAATCTTGATTTGATTTTGAGAGAAATGTGATTTTCAAGAAATGAACTGATGTTTATGTAAACAGTATGAAAATGTAATATCTTCTTGATTTAATAAAACGACATTAAGATGTGTTTACCCTTCATTTCCTGTTTCTGGTATTTGCTGATCGAGCCGACTATCGTGTAGTTATGATTGCTCTATAAATCAAGATATTTCTACTGGAATTAAACATATACATATGAAGAAATATATTCTCCATTTTTTTTTAGAAACAACTGTTTTCAGTCATCATCTCGCGCCGTTTCCCGCCATTTAGTTTCCAGAACGACCAGTCTATCACAGCGACATTGTATATTTAACATATTTCGACCAAAGAAATTGTCATTGATAATTTAAATCAAATTTCAATAAAAATAAGACATGTTAATTTCACAAAGTATATAAGATGTTTAGAATATATATATTGCTATTTCTGTTTTGCAACTCAAAACCACGAACTGATTTTGAAAAACAATAGAAGTATTAGTCGTTTTCTCCTACATATACATAAAGGGTGTCGTGAAGGCAGCAAACGTCGCTTACCCTTCCGGAATACCTGGTCTTATTCTCCCTGTGCTTTTACATTATCAACTAGATGATTCCTTTGGCCATATTATGCTCTATTTTTTATTTTGTGTTCGAATTAAGTGGTTTTTGACACTTCGTTTTTTCTGGTTTTATTCGTTCAACGGGTTTGTCTATAACCACTTCCGTCCGAGCCTGCACAACTATCATATCAGGGCAGTTTGTCTTAATGACGTCACAGACCTGTTTGGAAATACAATATTGTTGACAATTCTGTACGTCGATGGCAAAAATATTGTATTGTTTACAATACCTTACCATAAAATCTCAAAATCTGATTGGATATGTGAAGAAATATGTATTGTCTATNTTTTTTCTGAAAATTCAATACTCTGAAGACTGAGGTCAGTCTGTTAAGCCAGCAAATCGAACGAAATCTAACTGTATAACTAGGTTAAATAACAAAATCTTTTTATATTAGTTACATTATCATTTCAATGTGCTTCCTTACATCAGTCCTGTAGTGACATATGTGTTATCCACATAATATTAAAGAGTAACAAAATCTGTTGGAATATATTTCAAGGGAATATTAAATTTTACATGGAATTAATTAAAGCTGCTGACTGTTAAAATTGCCATTCGACATTAAGTGTTTTATTTATTTATCTGTTTATATTATTGTCTATAAAATAAACAGAGTGTCTCTTAAAACAAGTTATCATGCATTAATGAAGACATTTCATGAGTTTATCTTCTATCTTAATAACATACACATACAAAGTATCTTTGAATTAGATAAATATATATAACCCTTGTCATTGTTTGAAACATTTTCTAAATCTTGATTTTAATTTTGAGAGAAATGTGATTTTCAAGAAATGAACTGATGTATATGTAAACAGTATGAAAATGTAATATCTTCTTGATTTAATAAAACAACATAAAGATATGTTTATCCTCCATTTCCTGCTTCTTGTATTTGTTGATCGAGCCAACTATCGTGTAGTTATGATTGCTCTATAAATCAAGATATTTCTATTTGATTTACACATATGGATATGATGAAAGGCATTCTACTTATTTCTTAGAAACAACATTGTTTTCAGTCGTCATCTTACGCCGTTACCCGCTATTTAGTTTCTAGAATGACCAGTCTATCACAGCGACATTGCATATTTATTATATTTCGACCAAAGAAATTGTCACATAGCCCACTTCATCATGCTTATACCAATTTTAGTACATTTTTTTTTATATTTTTTTTTACATATCATTATACAGAGGTTAGCCATTTAACAAAAATATCACCCATGGCCACAACCCTCTACTGTATACTGCTACCTATCGTCTGACAATCTGCTTCTGTCATTAGAGCGTTAGCAGTGCAGTTAATTGTTCAGGAACAAAATAAAATAAGAGTTCTGTCCCCATGATGGTCTTTGCAATGCTATCATGATTATAAACATTCAGTCGTAAATTTTAGAGAATCAACCTACCAATCACTGTTTTATATTACATGCGATGCACGTTCTTAATAAAATTATCACTATAATAGATCCTTCAGACAAATGCAACTGTTCTGCGAGGGGAGTTATTGCATGTTCCTAACATCTAAACTAAACACTACTACAGTCTATTACAGAGATCTTCATTTCTAAGAAATGACATGAACAACCCTCCGAACAAACCGTACGTAACAAACCGTACGTAACAAACCCTCCGAACAAACCGTACATAACAAACCGTACGTAACAAACCGTACGTAACAAACCCTCCGAACANTGTACATGTGTTACTATCGTGTGTGCTCCTGTGTACCGGTGTTACTATCGTGTGAGCCCCTGTGTACCG
>NW_018404455.1:440722-440837 GCF_002113885.1 Mizuhopecten yessoensis
TCGTCCTCCTACAACTGTTACATTTAGTTATAATTAAGACTATTAACCAGGTTAAAGGCAGGCATTACACCTATATCACATTTCACAATTGGACATAGTTATATGTATTTTCACA
>NW_018404455.1:442179-442264 GCF_002113885.1 Mizuhopecten yessoensis
ATCTACCCTCTCATACAGTGATACCGGGTACACAGACATATACCCTCCCATATAGTGATACCAGCTACACAGACGTCTATCCTCC
>NW_018404455.1:443469-444186 GCF_002113885.1 Mizuhopecten yessoensis
TGGATATTCTCGCTGTTGACACCAACACCAGCCTTACAATGGGAAAGATAGTTGTTAATCAACAACCAAGGAGACTGCCATCTACTGTGTATAGTAGCATAGTACCGTTGTCGGAACGTCAGTTGACGATGACGGGAAAGTTCACTATCAAAGTTGCTTCAGACAAAAACGACTGTAAGGCGTATGGTGTTGTCTTCCTATCTGGTGGTCGTATTGTTGTTGGAGACCATCACAATAATAAGATGAAACTATTTACAGAAAACGGTGATTTTAAATTNAACAGTGATACCGGGTAAACAGACATCTACCCTCCCATACAGTGATACCTGATACATAGACATCCACCCTCCCATACAGTGATACCAGGAACACAGACATCCAACCTTCCAAAACAGTGATACGGTAGCACAGACATCCAACCTTCCATACAGTTATACGGTAGCACAGACATCCAACCTCACATACAGTAATACTGGTACACAGACTTTTAACCTCCCATACAGTGATACCGGGTACACAGACATCTACCATCCCATACAGTGATATCGAGTTTACAGTCCTCCCGTACAGTGACTTAATGTTGACAGATACCTATCCCCAAATACGTCCTCCTACACTGTTACATTAAGTTATGATAAAGACTATTAACCAGGTTAAAGGCAGACATTACAACTATATCACATTTCACAATTGGACATAGTTATATGTATTTTCACA
>NW_018404455.1:447856-447961 GCF_002113885.1 Mizuhopecten yessoensis
ATCCAATGCAGTGATACTGGGTACACAGACCTCTACCCTCCCATACAGAGATGCTCGGTACACAGACATCCACACTCCCATACGATGATACTGATACACAGACAT
>NW_018404455.1:449309-450092 GCF_002113885.1 Mizuhopecten yessoensis
TTGAGTATACTTCGGACATTGTTGTGTGTCCGGGGTCCAAGGTCAAGACCAAGTTCACTGTTGCTATATATAGAAAATCATCTACCGATTCAATTTAAACACTTAGCAACTTCATTCAACATGTTATGGAGATGGTAATAATATACAGAACCAAACATATGAATATTAAAATCAGCTTTAAGTGTAGTACATGTACCTTGTGTGTGTGTGCATGCTTCAGAGTATCAAGATCAAAGTGGTTGTAACTTTTTATAGAACACTGAAACTAATTTCACATGGCAGCGGGGGCATTTATGTCTTACAGACATTTTCTAGTTTCAAACTTACTCCGTTTTACTTTATGTTTTTGATAGTCACGCCTTCTAATGCCACGTGACTAAAGTCTCGTTATAACGTTTGGAAATACCTTCGGTAAATCGAGATCTCGTCGAGTCATGTGACATGGCTCATTAAACATGGATTGGTATAGAAAACATTGGAAAATACTGCTCGTGATGATCTTTGAAACATGTTATTGATACCACCTAGTGCATAAAGAATCGATCTTTCGATCCATGTGCGACATGTGTGTGAAAGTGACGATTTGTTTCTAAAATATGAGTTTGAAGAGCGACCCTGGCGCGGGTCGCTTATTTCCCACATATTATAGAGGGCCGGAGTTCTGACGTTAATCGACGACAGACCGATATAAAAAAAAGTCGAAAAAAAAAAAAGAATAATTCGGACTAGTATGCAACAAGAAGTCAAGTTAAATAAATCTGTAAGGATTTCGTCATCAAACGG
>NW_018404455.1:450784-451319 GCF_002113885.1 Mizuhopecten yessoensis
TGTGACGTCAGCAGACGATTTCCGGGTCAAGTTGAGGAAAGGCTCTAAAATCGACGATCTGCTGGAGGAACTTCGGAAAAGTGCAGATGCCATGGAGATACTGATCAAAGATGTTGGTGAACAACTTCAGTCCATGACAATGGATCAGGACACTGCTCTGCAAAGTTTGACCGACATACGCAAAAAGATCGACGAGCGGTTTGATGTACTACAGAAAGATCTTACAGAAAACATTGTACAATCCTTTATGGAAGAAAAAGAAAGTCTCGAAATTTCCGTACAGAAATGTGAACGGCTGATGTTCTCTATACAGAACACGCTCACGTCATCCGAGGATGCAGCCTTGAAGGACGACACCGTGGGGACAATTTGTCTATTCCAGAGAGGACAGGCGGAGGTCGAGTCCTGTAAGGAACTCATACAGAAGTTGGAGAGGTCGTCTTCGTCCACAAGTATCATACATGAATATGACCTGGATATTCTCGCTGTCGACACCAACACCAGCCTTACAATGGGAAAGATAGTTGTTAATCAA
>NW_018404455.1:451929-452020 GCF_002113885.1 Mizuhopecten yessoensis
GGTACAAAAACATCCACCCTCCCATACAGTGATTGATACCGGGTAAACAGACATCCACCCTCCCATACAGTGATACCGGGTAAATAGACAT
>NW_018404455.1:456024-456113 GCF_002113885.1 Mizuhopecten yessoensis
AATATAGTGATACCAGCTACACAGACGTCTATCCTCCCATACACTGTTACCGCGTACACAGACAGCCACCGTCCCATACACTGATACTG
>NW_018404455.1:460579-483342 GCF_002113885.1 Mizuhopecten yessoensis
AATATCTGTCATGCCGTACACAGGGTATTAAATCTGTCATGTCGTACACATGGTACAGATATCTGTCATGCCGTACACATGGTACAGATATCTGTCGTGCCGTATACAGGGTACAGATATTTGTCATGCCGTACATAGGGTACAGATATCTGTCCTACCGTACACAGGATACAGATATCTGTAATGACTCCAGGTAGACAATTAAAAACAAGAGACATGTGGTGATAATGCTTAAAAATTCAAGAATCAGTATAATTCATTTTAGACACAATATGCCTCTTATGGACACTATGGATATCTGGATTTAACCCTAAACAACATTTCTGTAATGCTTATTTTAATATTTTAAAATTAATAACAAACGAAAAAGAAGAATAATTAAATAAATAAACTGACTACCGGTTATGAAAACTTTTAAACCGAAACACTTTTTAACCCGAAATAAGGGTCACTATTATTGATGTTTTCTTCCAAAATGAGATTTTTAAAAGTAAACAACAATAACTTAATCCGGACCGGATTGAACTTCCACCCTACATGCTGTAATTTAGAATCGACGAGGCATACCGAC
This sequence comes from Mizuhopecten yessoensis, assembly GCF_002113885.1. Classification (NCBI taxonomy): domain Eukaryota; kingdom Metazoa; phylum Mollusca; class Bivalvia; order Pectinida; family Pectinidae; genus Mizuhopecten; species Mizuhopecten yessoensis. The sequence goes on from NW_018404455.1 coordinate 461,151, forward strand.
GAGGAAGTGATTCATAAAATATTTCTGTCAAAATGTATGGCTAATTTGAGAGTAGAACAGTAAGCAACCATTTGTATGTGGACCTTGTGGCTAATGGGAGAGTAGAAGAGTAAGTAACCATTTGTGTGTGGACCTTGTGGCTAATGGGAGAGTAGAAGAGTAAGTAACCATTTGTATGTGGACCTTGTGGCTAATGGGAGAGTAGAANGACATGACAGTATATCATTACAAACCACACACTTTCACTGAGTGGTGTAATTTGTTAGAACAACAATGTTTATGTACACGACAAACTAGTGCTTATGATAGACATGTGTGAAACGAAAATTGATACCAACCGCAGTAAAATTGGAAATGACATATTAAACTTATATCTATATGTTATAATGATGCCTATTGTTTGTTCGACAGATACATTTTCCCAAATGTAACCTGATAAGAGGGTATCTATAAGAACGTGCTTCCTTTCTTTTTGTATATGTCTAACACTGAAACCGAATCAGATACAATGGCTTCATGTCAACTCTGTTAGCCGGCCTATCTAATTCAGGTTGTGTATGTTCTATATTGCTTGATTTGAGTCCAGAAAAACCTTTGTACCGATACGACTACCTCAATATGCTCGCATTGTCAGAATTTCATGAACAATCAATTCAATTAAACACTTTCACTGTTATTTGTTATAAAAGAGTCGTCCCCCTTCCTTCATTCACATGATCATGAAGCTAAGGTGTACTGTCGACGCATTTTTTGTTTTCATTGTATTCGAACCGGGAATCAAGAGTAACATGCACGTTTTATTAAAAGGAAATCTGATCATGCACGGGCGACTGACGACGTCAGACGCCAATATGACAACATATCATTATATTTAAAGGAATCTGAAACAAGTTTCAGTAAAATTTATCTGTTGTAGCCATAAAAAAACCCAAATAAAACATTTAAATATATTGTATAGTGACGCTCATTTTACACAGATGCAAATTGGATCCAAAACTCAACAACAGTTAGAACTACAATTAATCCCTTGCGCCCATTCATCCGCGCCAACAATAGCAATGATTATGTAACATAGGGTACCTCCACTAGTAGTCGAACCCGGAATCCCTGTTTTACTAGTCGCTCGTTTTTCCGAATGAACTGGAAATAATCCGTAGCCGAGTGGGTAGGATAGTTATTGTTGGATTCTTTACAACCCATCAACACAACAGAGGTCACAAGCGCCAATAACAAGTACAGCAGGAAGCAGCTAGTAGTTTGTACCGGGGTTACAAGTATTTATTGAAGGAATAATCTGAATTCATAATTGTTGCAAATAATCAATGAAGGTGAAATTAGCTTGCTTTCATGTACATTTTTACTATATACTGTTTTAATTACAACATAAGATTTTTTAACGCCAAGTTAATTAGATCAGTACAGATTTCATCATTCAATGGAAAATGTGATTAATCCTTTACGAGATGTTAATTATTGATTTTCTTTCTTCAGATAATATACTGTATACCAACAACTCAGTCAACATGGCGGAGGGTGGGACCGACCGCGAACAGTCGTCGGTAGATGGCGCCATGCGTCAGTCTCTGGACTCCTATCTTCTGGAATGTCCTATCTGTCTGGAGCAGCTGCGACAACCGAAATCCTTGCCTTGTCTTCATTCGTTTTGTATGGAATGCCTGGGTAGTTACATCACTAAGGAGTTGTCAGGTAAGATGGCGTCAGCATCTTCTTTCTCCTGTCCTGTGTGGCGGAAGGTCACTGAGCCGGTGAACCAATCAGAAGGTAAAGAGAGTTGGGCCGATCAATTCCCCACCAACAATCTGGCGGTCGAAATACTCCATCAATTACAAAAGACAGATAAGTCGATCGCGTGCAAACCATGCGAGACTAAAGGAAATGAGAATGTCCCGGCGAAGTTTTGGTGTAAACATAACAACACTTATTTTTGTACAGATTGCAAAATTAACGTTCATGATTTGCTTCATGAAGAATGTGAACCGCAAGACATTTCTGAAATAAACGTGTCGGCTTTACTACAACAGATGGCCTCAATCACTGGATGTGGAAAACACGAGGAGAAGATGGAATATTACTGTGAAGATCATGAAACTCTGGGATGCAGCAAATGCATCATCTTGGATCACCGGAAGTGTGAATTGGTGACGTCAGCAGAGGATTACCGGGATAAGTTGAGGAAAAGCTCTAAGATCGACGATCTGCTCGAGGAACTTCGGAAAAGTGCAGACGCCATGGAAATACTGATAATGGATGTTAGTGAGCAACTGAAAACCATGACACTAGATCAGGACACTGCGCTGCAAAGTTTGACCGACATACGCAAAAAGATCGACGAGCGGTTCGATGTACTACAGAAAGATCTCACAGACAAACTGATATCGGCCTTCAAAGAAGAAAAAGAAAACCTGGAGATATCGAAACAGCAATGTGAACGGCTGATGTTCTCTATACAGAACACGCTCACGTCATCCGATGACGCAGCCTTGAAGGATGACACTGTGGGAACGATCTGTCTGTTCCAGAGAGGACAGGCGGAGGTCGAGTCCTGTAAGGAACTCATACAGGAGTTGGAGAGGTCGTCTAGATCTACCAGTATCAAACATGAATATGACCTGGACTTACTATCCGTCGGCAACAACACCAGCCTTACAATGGGGAAGATAGTTGTTAATCAACAACCGAGGAGACTGCCATCTACTGTGTATAGTAACACAGTACCGTTGTCTGAACGTCAGTTGAAGATGACGGGGCAGTTCACTATCAAAGTTGCTTCAGACAAAAATGACTGTAAGCCGTAAGGAGTTGTCTTCCTACCTGGTGGTCGTATTGTTGTCGGAGCCGATAAAAATAGAAAGATGAAATTATTTACAGAAAAAGGTGATTTTAAATTTGAGTTGAAACTTACGGATGCATCCTGTGATCTTTGCAGTATTGATAACCACACTGTGGCAGTGATGCTGGACACGGTCCAAACAATATGTCGGGGATTCAATCTTGACCGTTTCATCGAAAATCAAGATTCAAAAGCTTGATAAAATCTGTCTTGGAGTCGCATACCACAACCACTATTTCACTGTCGGTACAACAGAATCACTTTATAGTGTACCAGCAAGCGGAGGGGAACCTAAAAAACTTCTCACAATAGGATCAAAATGTTTGCACCTCGCAAGCAATCAGAAGAATGGACACGTCTTTGCTAGTATCCATACCTCTATCCCAGACGAGGTGGCCGTGACCCGACTGTACAACAATACGCACACAGACATACTGAAGGTCGGGGTCGTGGAAAGTACAACAGGAATAGACGTGGACAGGGAGGGGAACGTGTATGTTTGTGGAGGTAGTTCAAACAACATCATACAGATGTCTGGGGATGGATCAAACGTCAGGGAACTGCTGAAGTCATCCGATGGAATCGAACAACCGAGAGCGATTTCCGTGTGGGAGGATAGAATAGTGATCACAAACACATCGTCAGACAAACAGAACTTTGTACACATCTTCCAGCTCGTTTGATGATCAAAAACTGATATGGCATAGAACTGACCAAATTAAATACGAGAAAATTAAGCCCATACGACAAACGTACTTTATCAGTGAAATGGTCGTAGGATTTATGTTTACGTAAACCTACTACCCTTCAACCGATCATCTGGTCTTGCTCCTGTGCTGAAAAGGTCTACGGATTCAAACTTTGTAATCGTTCTGAGTCATGTACCCGATGTTCTCGTCTACACGTTGATTAAAGATAAATTCAAAGTTGACAGAACTTTGTGATATCATGTTATTGGGAAAAGGGAATTATTACTAGCACATTGTGTATTGACGAATGACAGTGTGTACTAACAGAAAATTAAATCAACTCGCACCGGTCTTTTTTTACTTAACAAAGAAGTATATATTGGTCTATCAGGTGGGGAAAATGGTGGGGGCGACTGGCTAGGACAAATAATTAACAATTGTATAAAATCATATGTGATCACCTATGACCTTTTTTGTGTATTATAGGTAATAGATAAAGTGTTCTACTGGATTGAAATGAGTGATAGGACCATACATGTGTCACTGTTACGCTGCACACTCTAACACCATTAACATCTGATAATGATTCGTTCTTGTCGGCAACATCTACAAAACTGATTGAATGATGTTTTGGCAAAATCAATAATTATATAAATCTTTTCTTTCAAACAATATAAAGTCGAAAGCAACTTTTTATTATCATGCAAATCTTCCATGTGTTGCCCATTTGTAGCATACACACTCCCTGGAAAGTTCTCTCGTTCAGTGATAACAAGCCATTCCGTAATAATATATACGTTATGCATACCACAGTCTGCGTCATTCAACAAAAAAGTGTCGGATTTAAATATAACAACCATTGTCTTATTTGCCGCCCCGTTAATGGAAATCTAATAGTCGTTAAAATTATCATTCCAAATTCATTTTTCCTTTAAATTGATTATTCTTTTTGTCTTTGAATCACTACATTTTAACTGTATTTTGTCTTGTTATTAAAATTGAAGACATATCCTAATATTAATGTTTAAACTTATTTTGATTAAAGATAGAACATTTCCTTTAATAAAATTAAGAAACCCATCATCATTGTTTGAAACATTTACTAAATCTTGATTCGATTTGAGAGATATGATGTCCAAACAATTAAATGATGTAAATGTACAGAATGTTTGTAATTAGCATCTTGATTTAATGATAAAAACAAAAGTACCTGATCTGTTTTTATGTACTTTATCATTTGATCAAGTAAAAGATCGAGTGGTCTAGATAACTGAATAAATCAATCAAACAATACCTATCTGATTATATTCACATAGATGACTTAATATATATTCTCGGATGACTATGTTGAATAGAAAATATCATTTTGCGCTACAGTACCTTCTATAATTACAATGTCTATCTATTTTTCAAAACCATATTTTTTAGTAATAATCTGGTGCCGTTTTCCACCAGTTAATTTCAATAATGTCTACCCTATCACATATTCATCATGTTTTCGCATTTTCGTCCGCAGAAATTGTCTTATAGATAAATCAAAACAACTTTAAATAGAATTCATAAAATTCACAAAGTTTATATGACATAATAAACAATTAAATGTTATTTCAGCACTAAAATACAAACTCATAATTAAAGACAGTATAGTTTTAGCTGTTGTCGCCGAAATTTGAACAGCGGGTGTCACCGATGAAGCAGAAAACGCTTACTCTTCCTGAACACCTGGTCCTATCCTCTTTATTCTCATACCAAGTGTCTGTATGTAAATATATCCTTTGCCATAGTTTTTATTGATTTTGAGTTTGAAATACGGATTTTTGATACTTCGGTATTCTATTGATGTTTATGAGTTCAACAGTTTTGTACATAACCACACTTCAATCCGATCCCTCACAACAATCATACCAAGACAGTTTCACTTGATGACGTCGCAGGCGATTACAGTGACGCCATGTTAACAGACATCCACCCTCCCATACAGTGGAACTTTGTACACAAACACGCATCCTCCAATACAGTGACACCATGTTGACAGACATCCACTCTTCGTTACAGTGGAACTTTGTACACAAACACTCACCCTCCCATACAGTGACACCAGGAACACAGACATGTACATTACCATACAGTGATATCTGGAAAAGAATCCAGATTTACAAATGTCCACCCTCCGCGGTGTCCGAGTGGTTCAGGCGTCTGACATTTTGCTACCACTAGCCCTCCACCACTGGGTCCAATAGTACAAGCAGAATGTTTAGGTAAGTGTATAGTGTCAACTTCTGTCGTCAGTGTCGGAAAAGATTGTCCACATTATGAAAAAATGCATATTTAAAATCTCTCTCTCTNCATATGTACAAATGATTGTGTATGTTGCATATGCCATCTTGAATTTTGTAAATATATACAGATGTTTTATTTTAGGGAAAGGACTTTAAATAAGTTGTACAAATTGTGCCCAATCCTGTTGCTTTAAAGGCAATAACATATGTTTAAATCAAACCATTGGGTCGCCGGTTCGAGGCCTGTGGGGCCAGTCGCCTGGTACTTGCCACAAGTCGGTGTTTTTCTCCAGGTACTCCGGCTTCCCTCTACCACCAAAACCTAGCACGTCTTTAAAAGACCAAAGCTGTTAAAAAGACGTTAAACCCAAACAAACAAAACAAAACCACCATCCCAAACAGGGCATGCTATTGTGTTAGTGTAGATTTAATTAACTAGCTAGTATCCTCCATATTTTGTGTTTTATTGTATTGTATATAAACTGTTTCCACGTAAGTTCATAATCGTTCATATTTTTAGCTCACCTGGTCCGAAGGACCATGGCAAGCTTATGCCATACCGCAGCGTCCGTCGTCCGCCTTCCGTCCGTCAACTTTTCCTTTAAAACGCTACTAGTCCTGAACGGCCTAGTAGATTTTGACTAAATTTGGTCTGGAGCATCCTTAGGCCAAGGGGACTCAATTTTGTTTAAATGGTGGGTTTGCCCCCCCCCCCCCCCCTTTAAAATCCTTCTCCTACCCTAGGGATTAAGGAATTTTAGCCTTATTAAGTCTGGAGCATCCTTGGGCCAGGGGGAAAAGTTTTGTATAAACAGTGGGTTTGGCCCCCAAGGGCCTGAGGGGCGGGGCCCAATAGGGGAACATAGCAAAGTATTCTTTAAAATCCTTCTACTTCTGTAGGAATGACAGGATTTGGTCCATATTTGGTGTGGAGCATTCTTGGATTGAGGGAAACCAATTTTGTATAAACGGTTGGTCTGGCCCCCTTGGGGGCTGAGGGGCGGGGCCCAATATGGGAAATATAGCAACTTCTTAAAAATCCTTCTTTTTCTGTAGGAATGACAGGATTTATTCCATATTTAGTCTGAAGCATCCTTGGGTGAAGGGGTACCAATTTTGTATAAACCATGGGTCTGACCCTCCAGGGGCCTGAGGGGCGGGGCCCAATAGGGGAAACATAGCAAATTATTCTTTAAAATCCTTCTTCTTCTGTAGGAATGAAAATATTTGGTCCATATTTGGTGTGAAGTTTCCTTGGGTAAAGGGGAACCAATTTTGTATAACCGGTGGGTGTGGCCCCCCTGGGACCTGAGGGGCTGGGCCCTATAGGAGAAATAGAGGTAAAACCTTTAAAATCCTTCTTCTATCATAGGAATTAAGGGATTTTATCCTAATTTAGTCTGGAGCATTCTTGGGCCAAGGGGACTCAATTTTGTATAAGCAGTGTGTGTGGTCTCCCAGGGGGCAGAAGGGTGGGGTCCAATAGGAGAAATAGAGGTAAAACCTTTAAAATCCCTCTTCGACCATCGTGATTAAGGGATTTTTTCCTTATTTAGTCTGAAGCATCCTTTGGCCAAGGGGACTCAATTTTGTATAAACGGTGGGTATGACCCCCCTAGGGGCATAGGGGTGGGGTTCTGTTTGAAATTTGTTATATCTCAAGTACTGGATGGATCTTTCTGAAATTTCATATGTACTTACAGCACCTACCATTGAGTGCTATATCTTTATTTCATACCAATTATTTTAAACATATTCAGGTGAGCGGTACAGGCCCTCTAGGCCTCTTGTTATGAATTAATATGATTACGACGATAGTGATACTGGGTAAACAGACATCTACCCTCCCATACAGTGGTACTGGGTACACATACATCCACCCTCCCAAATAGTGACACTGGGTACACAGACATCTACCCTCCCATACAGTGAAAATGGATACACATCCATCCACCCTCTCATACAGTGATACTGGGTACACAGACATCCACCCTCCCATACAGTGAAAACGGATACACATCCATCCACCCTCCCATACAGTGATACTGGGCACACAGACATCCACCCTCCCATACAGTTATACTTTGTACATAGACATCAATCCTCCCATACAGTGATACCCGGCACACAGACATCCACCCTCCCTTACAGTTATACCCGACACACAGACATACACCCTCCCATACATTGATATCCAGCATACATACATCTACCCTCCCATACAGTGATACCAGGTATACAGACATCTACCCTCCCATACAGTGATACCGAGTACACACACATCCATCCTCCAATACAGTGATACCGGGTACACAGACATCTACACTCCCATACAGTGACACTGGGTATACAGACATACCCCACCCGTACAGGGATACTGATACGCAGACATCCTACCTCCCATACAGTGATACCAGCTACACAGACATCTACCCTCCCATATAGAAATACCGGGTACACAGACATCTACCCTCCCATACAGTGACACTGGGTATACAGACATACCCCACCCGTACAGGGATACTGATACACAGACATCCTACCTCCCATACAGTGATACCAGCTACACAGACATCTACCCTCCCATATAGAAATACCGGGTACACAGATATCCACCCTCCCATACAGTAATACCGGGTACACAGACATCCGCCCTCCCATTAAGTGATACCAGGTACACAGACATCTACCCTCCCATACAGAAATACCGGGTACACAGATATCCACCCTCCCATACAGTAATACCGGGTACACAGACATCTACTCTCCCATAAAGTGATACTGGGTACAAAAACATCCACCCTCCCATACAGTGATACCGGGTACACAAACAACCACCCTCCCATACAGTGATACTGGGTACAGAAACATCCACCCTCCCATACAGTGATTCAGGGTACATAGACATATACCCTCCCATACGGTGATACTGGGTACACAGACATATTAACTCTCCGATACAATGATACCAGGTACACAAACGTCTACCCTCCCTTACCGTAATACTTGGTACACAGACACCCATCCTCCCTTACCGTGATACCGGGTACACAGATATGCACCCTCCAATACAGTAATACCGGGTACACAGACATCTACTCTCCCATACAGTGATATCGGGTACACAGACATCCACCCTCCCATACAGTGATACTGGGCACACAGACATCCACCCTCCCTTACAGTTATACCCGACACACAGACATCCACCCTCCCATATAGTGACACTAGGTACACAGACATACACCCTCCCATCCATTGATATCCGGCATACATACATCTACCCTCCCATACAGTGATACCAGGTATACAGACATCTACCCTCCCATACAGAGACACTGGGTATACAGACATCCCCCCACCCGTACAGGATACTGATACACAGACATCCGCCCTCCCATATAGTGACACTAGGTACACAGACATACACCCTCCCATACATTGATATCCGGCATACATACATCTCCCCTCCCATATAGAAATACCGGGAACACAGATATCCACCCTCCCATACAGTAATACCGGGTACACAGACATCCACCCTCCCATACAGTGACACTGGGTATACAGACATACCCCCACCCGTACAGGGATACTGATACACAGACATCCTACCTCCCATACAGTGATACCAGGTACACAGACATCTACCCTCCCATATAGAAATACCGGGTACACAGATATCCACCCTCCCATACAGTAATACCGGGTACACAGACATCCGCCCTCACATTAAGTGATACCAGGTACACAAACATCCACCCTCCCATACAGAAATACCGGGTACACAGATATCCACACTCCCATACAGAAATACCGGGTACACAGATATCCACCCTCCCATACAGTAATACCGGGTACACCAACATCTACTCTCCCATAAAGTGACACTGGGTACACCAACATTTACCCTCAAATAAAGTGATATTGATTACACAGACATCAAGTCTTCCATACAGTGATACTGGGTACAAAAATATCCACCCTCCCATACAGTGATACCAGGTATACAGACATCTACCCTCCCATACAGTGATTCAGGGTACATAGACATATACCCTCCCATACGGTGATACTGGGTACACAGATACACAGACATCCACCCTCACATACAGTGATACTGGGTACACAGATACACAGACATCCACCCTCACATACAGTGATACTGGGTACAGAAACATCCACCCTCCCATACAGCGATACTGGGTACACAGACATCTACCCTCCCGTACAGTGACACTGGGTATACAGACATACCCCCACCCATACAGGGATACTGATACACAGACATCCACCCTCCCATACGGTGATACTGGGTACACAGACGTCTACCCACCCGTACAGGGATACTGATACACAGACACCCACCCTCCCATACAGTGACACTGGGTACACAGACATCCTCCCTCCCATACAGTGATACCGGGGACACAGACATCCACCCTCCAATACCGTGATACTCGGTATACAGACCTCTACCCTCCCTTACCGTGATTCCGGGTACACATACATTTACCCTCCCTTACCGTGATACGGGGTACACATACATTTACCCTCCCTTACCGTGATTCCGGGTACACATACATTTACCCTCCCTTACCGTGATTCCGGGTACACATACATTTACCCTCCCTTACCGTGATACCGGGTACACATACATCTTCCCTCCCTTACAGTGATACTGGGTACAGAAACATCCACCCTCCCATACAGTGATACTGGGTACACAGACATCCACCCTCCCATACAGTGATACTCGGTATACAGACGTCTACCCTCCCTTACCGTGATACCGGGTACACATACATTTACCCTCCCTTACCGTGATACCGGGTACACATACATCTACCCTCCCTTACAGTGATACTGGGTACACAGACGTCTACCCTCCTATACAGTGATACCGTGTACACATACATCTACCCTCCCTTACATTGATACCGGGTACACAAACATCCATTCTCCCATACAATGATACTGGATACACAACACCAACCCTCCCATACAGTGATATCGGGTACACAGACATCTACCCTCCCATATAGTAATACAGGGTACACATACATCCACACTCTCATACAGTGATACCGGGTACACAGACATCTACTCTCCCATACAGTGATATCGGGTACACAGACATCCACCCTCCCATATATTAATACAGGGTACACATACATCCACACTCCCATACAGAAATGCTGGGTACACATACATCCACACTCCCATACAGAAATGCTGGGTACACAGACATTCACACTCCCATACAGAAATGCTGGGTACATAGACATCTACCCTCCAATACAGTAATACTGGGTACACAGTTATCCACCCTCCCATACAGCTATACCGGGAACATAGACAGCTACCCTCCCATACAAGTAACTTGGAACACACGACATCCGCTCACCTATATACTGATACCGACTTCACAGTCCTACCCTACAGTGACCAAATGTTGACAGATACTGTACCTATCCCCAAATATGTCCTCCAACACTGTTACATTGAGTAATTATAAAGACTATTTATTCAGGTTAAAGGCAGGCATTACACTTATATCACATTTGGCAATTGGACATATATATTAATATATGTAATCACAAATAATATCTATAAGTTACTTTATGCTTTAGAACTTGTAGTCAGTCAGGGTGTTAAAAACTTGATTGGATATGATTAATTATACACGAATCCTGCTTTATATACAGTGACACAGGAAAAACCGATATATTTCGACCCATGCAATGACTTAGCTAAGGATTTAGCAAATATCTAGTGAAAATGATATTTTAAAATATTTTTCAAAAATCAGTAAAAAAATATTTCAGGTACTGTTTTTTGGTTTGTCCAAGAATATGTGCATTAAATAGTTTTGAAACCCGCCTTTGATTCCTAAATAGAAATCATATTTTAACCGAAGCAATTAAATGTTCACTTATATTGATAAGGTTTTCTGAGTGAATTTTAAAGTACAAAACGACTAATAAAATCCGGACCGGATGAAACTCAGGCCGTACGTGCCGTAATTTAGAACCGTATCCCCCTTTGTGACGAGTAGAGGCGTGGCGGCGAAGGAGAGGACCGTACCGACGTTTCTGTCAAACTTTGTGGCTATTGCGAAGATAGAACAGTAAGTCACCATTTGTATACGGACCATTAGACACAAATAACATGACAGCAAGTCATTACAATTGACAATTAAGGACATTCTAATATGCCCATATGGCTGCCACACCAAACTATATATGAAATTCAATAATGCATTCCGTTAGCATTAAACAATCCCTATCACAAAATAATACTCCTCCAATATTTCTCAAACATAATTGAGGTACATGCACACTAAATTTCAGATAAAAACATTCAATAACTGAGCAAAAAACTCACTTTTTATATGTCCATTTTCCAAGCTAAATAAAAGTCACAATTCAGGATTTTTTTTATTTAAACTTGTAAATACAGTATCATAAGGTTGAAGGTCCATGGAGATGCATTTGTCGAGAAAATTGTAAGAAAATGTGTCTAATTTCAAAAATAATGGCATATATTTCCCCTGAATAAATAACAACTGATCATGAGCACAAAGCGAACAAGGCTGACTGAGGTTGGAAAAAAGCATGGAAAGTAAGTGGACTCCATTCACTACAGGTTCTCACTCGGCTAATATGGCTTGACTTGTATAAAAAGTCTTGTTAGCTTGATGAATAATTGTAAAATATCAAATCAAAATACATGTCATCATCTCGAGATTTGAAGCATTTTCTCACATTTTTCTCGACAAATACATCTCAATGGACATCCAACCTTATGATATTTACAAGTTTAAATGGGTTTTTAGCCATCCGTCTTCGTCCGTCGTGCGTTGTCCGTTAACATTTACATTTTCAACTTAAGCTGAAATACTGGCAAATGGTTTCATTAATATTTCATGGGAAGGTTACTGACATCTCCTTGACCAAGTGTTGTTATTTTTCGGGTCGATCAGAAATCCAATATGGCCGCCACTTTAAAAAACTATTTCAAACTTAAAGTCAGGTTCTGCTAAACCGATTGAACTGAAACTTGGTAGGAATGATCGACTCATAGTCCTGACAAAATGTTGTTATTTTTCGAGTCGATGAGAAATCCAACATGGCCGCCACGGCCGCCATTTTGAAAAAAAACCTGTTTCAAACTTGAAGTCAGGTTCTGCTAGGCCGATTGAACTGAACCTTGGTAGGAATGATCGACTCATAGTCCTGACAAAATGTTGTTATTTTTCGAGTCGATGAGAAATCCACCAGGGCCGCCACGGCCGCCATTTTGAAAAACTATTTCAAACTTAAAGTCAAGTTCTACTGGGCCGCTTCAACTGAAAATTTGTAGGAATTATCGACTCATGGTCCTGAATTGGTTTTTTTGGGGTTGATCAGAAATCCAATATGGCCGCCACTTTAAAAAACTATTTCAAACTTAAAGTCAAGTTCTACTGGGCCGATTCAACTGAAACTTTGTAGGAATTATCGACTCATGGTCCTGAATTGGGTTTTTTGGGGTTGATCAGAAATCAAATATGGCCGCCACGGCCGCCATTTTGAAAAAAAACAGTCTCAAACTTGAAGTCAAGTTCTGCTAGGCCGATTGAACTGAAACTTGGTAGGAATGATCGACTTATGGTCCTGACAAGGTGTTGTTATTTTTCGGGTCAATCAGAAATCCAATATGGCTACCACTGCTGCCATTTTGAAAAACTATTTCTAACTTAAAGTCAAGTTCTACTGGGCTGATTAAACTGAAACTTTGTAGGAATGATCGGCTCATGGTCCTGACAAAGTGTGTTTTTTATCGGGTCGATCAGAAATTTACAATTTGGCTGCCACGGCCGCTTTTTTGAAAATAACTATTTCAAACTTAAAAACAAGTTCTATTAGGCCGATTTAACTGAAACTCGGTCTAGGAATGATCAGCTCATGGTCCTGTTAAACTTAAGTTAACGTTATACTGAACTATTTTTTACTCAAATTGTTACATATTTCAACAACAAAAACAAATACCGTAGGGCCCATGGGCCTCTTGTTTTCCTGAATTGTGATATTTATTTAGCTTGGAAAATGAACATATAAAAAGTTTTTCATCAGTTATTGAATGTTTTTTTCTGAAATTTAGTATGCATATACCTCAATTATGTTTGAGAAATATTGGAGGAGGATTATTTTGTGACGGATTGTTTAATGCTAACGGAATGCATTATTGAATTTGATGTACAGTTTGGTGTGGCAGCCATATTGGAAAGTGTCGTAATTTGGGAGAACAGCAATGATTGTAACAACAAGCTGATACTAATGATAAACATATGTGAAACGAAAGTTAGGCCAATAGCAGTAAAATTGGAAATGGCAAAACGTTGATATGTAATATATATATGTTATGATGCTTCATGATTGTCGGACAGAGACATAGTTCGATATGGAACTGATCAGAGATCACTTATAAGGTCAGGTTGTACATGGTTGCTTTCATTTTATTTATGTCATTGTTAGCCGGCCTTTCTAACGCAGGGTTTGTATTCAATATTGCTCGGTTTAAGTCCAGGAATATAATCATTCAAACACGACTACCTCAGTGTGCGCGCATTATCAGAATTTCTTTTAAATCTATTCAACGAGCGCTTTTACTGTTATTTGTAACAAGGCAAAGTCTTACAAGGCAATCCATAGTCCCCCACCGGTAACGATTTCTATATTTAACAAACAGTACACTTATGTCCGGATGTATCTATTGTTAAGAAAGTATCCTGATACATAATACAACTTAACGACGTTAAAGGCATCTTTGTAACGGTAAAACTTGTTTTGTTACCAACAGAAGAAGTTTATTTGCATTATTGTTTTATAAAGTAAATCTGGTTACACCAGGTGAAATAGTATTAGAAGAAATGCCCCGGATAAACTTTTTTCAAAAGTTGAGGTAAAAGCATAGGTCACCATGAGGTCATAGTGACCTTCTTCTTGCACTTTGCATTCCGCCCTCCCAAGATGTCATTGTACACCAAATCCAATTACTTCATGTAAAAAAGATATTTCTTTGACATACTTTTTCAAAAGTGAATGTCAAAGGTCAAGTCATAGGTCATAGTGACCTAATTTGGGAGCCAGTGGGGGACTTATAAATGAGTTATCTCCCTTCTTCCCCTTACACTTCCTGTTTCCCGTCGTCGTCTTTTAAAAAAAAAAAATCAATGTGTTTTAATAGGGAGTCGTGACATTAAGTTTTCAAAAAGAAAATTTATAACGCACAAGCGACTGACAACGTCAGAAGCCGCGCAACGACATTACCATTTAATAAAGTACCTGATTTTAGTTTCAGCCTGAATTATCTATTGTAGCAATAAAAAGGAACAATGCATTTTGATTTGATAATTCTACAATCACATTTATATGACCAGCAGATTCCAATTGAATCAAACAAAGTTGTGGAAACATTAATAATTTCAATAAATCTCCTGTGCTCTTCCATCCGCGCCAAAATAGTGATTAGTATAAATAGAAGGAAATCTGTTTAGTAATTGTTATAAAATATATAAAGTTTATGTATTCAATGATATTACACCAAAGATGAAATTGGCGTTCTCTTATGTAATTTAATAACATCATTAACATGTTGGAATTAAAACAGTAATGTATCAATCTCATTCATGTACACAAAGTCAATTATATTATTCCGTACTGATTTTGTAAAAGAAATATACTGTTTCATAATTGTTGTTAAAAAGATAAAGTTTATTATTCAATGATTTCAGATTAAAGGTGAAAATTGCGTTCTCTTATGTTAAAGATCTACTCTTTGTTGTATCATGTATGCAACGAGAAGTCAAGTTAAATAAATATGTAAGGATTTCGTCGGACAAAGTGGTTTATTATCTACAAGGTATTGATTTTGTACATTTATTTTCTACATGTAGCTAACAAAGACACGTCGGTCAGAATGGCGGATGGTGGATCAGACTACGAACAGTCGTCGGTAGATGGCGCCATGCGTCAGTCCCTGGACTCCCACTTATTGGAATGTCCTATCTGTCTGGAGCAGCTGCGACAACCGAAGTCACTGCCTTGTCTACATTCGTTTTGTCTGGAATGCCTGGGTAGCTACATCACTAAGGAGTTGTCAGGTAAGATGGCGTCAGCGTCTTCTTTCTCCTGTCCTGTGTGCCGGAAGGTCACTGAACCGATGAACCAATCAGAATTCAAAGAGAGTTGGGCCGAGCAATTCCCCACCAACAATCTGGCAGTCGAAATACTCCAGCAATTACAAAAGACGGATAAGTCGATCACGTGCAAACCATGCGAGACTAAAGGAAATAAGAATGTCCCGGCGAAGTTTTGGTGTAAACATAACAACGCTTATTTTTGTACAGACTGCAAAATTAACGTTCATGATTTGCTTCATGGAGAATGTGAACCGCAAGACATCTCTGAAGTAAACATGTCGGCTTTACTACAACAGAAGGCCTCACTCACTGGATGTGGGAAACACAAGGAGAAGATGGAATATTACTGTGAAGATCATCAAATTCTGGGATGCAACAAATGCATTATTGTCGATCACCGGAAGTGTGAAGTGGTGACGTCAGCAGAGGATTACCGGGACAAGTTGAGGAAAAGCTCTAACATCGACGATCTGCTGGAGGAACTTCGTAAAAGTGCAGTCGCCATGGAAATACTGATAAAAGATGTTGGAGAGCAACTTAAAACTATGACACTAGATCAGGACACTGCGCTGCAAAGTTTGACCGACATACGCAAACAGATTGACGAGCGGTTCGATGTACTACAGAAAGATCTCACAGACAAACTGATATCAGCCTTCAAAGAAGAAAAAGAAAACCTGGAGATATTGAGACAGCAATGCGAACGGCTGATGTTCTCTATGCAGAACACGTTGATGTCCTCCAAGGATGCAGCTTTGAAAGAAGACATTGTGGGGACGATTAATCTCTTCCAGAGAGGACAGGCGGAGGTCAAGTCCTGTAAGGAACTCGTAAAGGAGTTGGAGCGGTCGTCTAGATCTACCAGTATCAAACATAAATATGATCCGGACATACTCTCAGTCGGCAACAACACCAGCCTCACGATGGGGAAAATAGTCGTTGATCAACAACCGAGGAGACTGCCATCAACTGTGTATAGTAACATAGTACCTTTGTCTGAACGTCATTTGAAGATGACGGGGAAGTTCTCTATCAAAGTTCCATCAGACAAGTCTGAATATTCCGCGTATGGAGTTGTCTTACTGTCTGGTGGTCGTATTGTTGTTGCAGACAAAGAAAATAGAAAGATGAAACTATTTACAGAAAAAGGTGATTTTAAATTTGAGCTGGAACTTACGGATGCATCATGTGATCTTTGTCGAATTGATGACAACACTGTGGCAGCGATACTGATAGATGTCAAAACAATATGTATTGTCAATGTCGGGGACTCAACCTTGACCGTTTCATCGAAAATCAAGATTCCAAAGCTTGATGAAAGCTGTCTTGGTGTCACATACCACAACAACTATTTCATTGTCGGTACAACAGAATCACTTTATAGTGTACCAGCAAGCGGAGGTGAACCTAAAAATCTTCTCACATTTAAATCACAATGTTTGCACCTCGCAAGCAATCAGAAGAATGGACACGTCTTTGCTAGTATCCATACCTCTACCCCAGACGAGGTGGTCGTGATCCGACTGTCTGACGAAGCACACACACATGTACTGAAGGTCGGGCTGGTTAAAAGTACAACAGGAATAGACGTGGACAGGGAGGGCAATTTGTATGTTTGTGGAAGTAGTTCAAACAACGTCATACAGATGTCTGGGGATGGAAGAAACATCAGGGAACTGCTGACGTCATCAGATGGAATCAAACGACCGAGGGCCATTTCTGTGTGGGAGGATAGGATAGTAATTACAAACGGATCGAAATACCAAAATAATTTTGTACACATGTTCCAGCTCGTCTGGATGATAGGACATCCCGATAAAGTATAGACCGGTGATATATAGGATAAAGTATAGACCGGTGATATATAGGATAAAGTATAGACCGGTGATATATAGGATAAAGTATAGACCGTTGATGTATAGGATAAAGAAACTGGTCGTGTTTGGACGGATTATGTTAATCATTTCAGGACCAAATCCCATACAAGAAAACTTGACCCACATGGCAAGTCATATACTATAGATGTTTAGGTTGTAGGGTTTATGTTTACGTTATCCTACGACCCTTCCACTAACTTAAATGTATCATGTCTTGCCAAGTGTTATGTATAGTCAACGTGATTTTGTGAAACAAGCTCGCGTCAAATATTGTAAGAAGAACTCGGCGCTATGTACCAGACATCTCCACCTGCACGTTTGATAAAAGATACATATAAATACCATAATAGAGGATCTGTGTAACTAGAACCATGTCACTGAGAAAAGGGAAACATTTCCATCAGTGGTTGTAGTGATGATTGACAGTGTGTATTGTTACGTAACTATAGGCTGGAGTGACACGTGACAGTGTGTATTGTGACGTAACTATAGGCTGGAGTGACCAGTGACAAGTTGAACACTATAAGTTTACACAGTGGTGGGGTCGACTGGCAATTGCACAGCATCATTAATGATCAACTTTGACCTTAAATATGCATAACACTAATTAAGTCGGTAATAGATGCAAACAAAAACTAGACTGATATGATTGAATGGGCAGTCTACACCTTGCCATCGAGAGAGCAAGACGACCGGCTCCGTTCAAGCGGTTTATTTCAGGACAAAACAACATTAAATAATACGATGGTATTAAGTTAACTTTTTTGTTAACTCCTGTGTTACTATTATTATGTCGTACTTGTAACATTTGACACTGATAATATCACGAATATGGAGGATAAGTAGGGGTAAAAAAGTGATAACTGAAATTTAAGTACACGACATGTAAATAAGAAATACAAAGTTATTACCTTTTCAACTATTCTTTGGCAAATTCTCAGAAAAATGGCCTTTTAACTGTATACATGAAACAACTGATTATGCTCATACATAACTTAAACACTTGCATGATTTCAAAAGCATCTGTCAATCACGAACGCATTAGTTTAAGTAAAGCTTTCAACATAGCATTCTGATGGTTAGATATAAGTTCTCAGCTTATAAGTTATTAAAATGGCCAACTGCCCCTGAGGTTTTTCTACTAGCTTATCTCGTCCTAGTACACGAAAAGACACGACCTAAAATTTCGAAATCCAAGTGATCAAAGTTAATTTTTCTGAAAATTTCAATACTCTGAAGACGGAGGTCAGTTTAGTAAACCAGCAAATCGAACGAAATCTAAATGTGTATCTAGGTTAATATAACAGAATCTTAGCGTTTTCCATATTAGATACATGTACTAGTAGTTTATCACTCCAGTGTGTTACCTTACAGCAGTCCTGCTGGGACACATGTGTTATCCACATACTATTCAAGAGTAACACAATCTGTTGGGATATATTTCACAAGAATAATTCATTTTACATGGAACTAATGAAAATTTTGATTTTTGAAGTGTCATTCGATATTCAGTTTTTCATTTATTTGAAAATTTAAAATATCATCTTTAACAGAATGTCAATTTACAAAATGTTATCCTTGCATTTACAAATTAACTTTCAATTAAGGAAATAACCCTTTGTCATTGTTTGAAACATGTTTTAAATATTGATTTGATTTTGAATAAATGGACTGATGTAAATGTAAACAGTATCAAAAGTTTAAAATGTTTTTCATTTAATATAAAAAAAATAAAAAAATGTTTATCCCTCATTTCTTGTTTCGTTTTTTTTTGTTGAGGGTACTACTGTAAACCGGGAAACTGTCGCCTAGTAAAACATTCTCCCCCTACCGACAAAATCTATGTTTACCCTGTGTTAATTTCGCCCTTCACCTTTAATTACAATATATGTTTTATGTTGCATACTAATATTCACGGTCATGATAAATTCATCCTCATTAGGGAAAGCGAAAACGTCTAAAGTTAAACTGCGGCGAACATTGCCCTGTATACCGTATATATGGTCTTGTTTATAGTAAAGTTCCCTTTACTAGTGACAGAAATATAGGATCTTACATGAATTTCCATTTCATATGAGATTTATGAAACGAGTCTCTAAGTTTTTTTTATTCAGTGAGCCTCTGGCGAGCTAAAATGAAAAATTCGTGACGAGTTCAATAAATTTCATATGATATAAATACAAGTGTAGGATCCTTTTTATCACATAATCAAGATTTGTGGCATTTGTTCGTGTAAAACGTCAATTTTCAGGCACCCGTGAAATGTAAAAAAAAACAACGCCATTTTGACTCCAGTGCGTAAGTCTGTGACGTGATGTACTTATCCTAGGCCTGACGTCACAATTGAAACAATTGTTACACAACCGATCACAGGGATGATATGTCCTATTACATGGGTTAATACGCAAAAACGTTTGACATGGGTATATTCACTGGAAAACACAGTACATTATGTGATAAATAGTAAATTGATGTACTGTGAGAAACAAGTCTGCTATTATCCTCAACCTTTATCCATTTCTAACAACGAAGCCAGGGATGGTTAACATTTCCAATTTTTAAAATACAATTGGAAAATCTATGTTGAAAAAAAAAATTTGAAAGTCAAACTGTCTTCTTATCGTCTGATAATCTGTTACTGTCACAAGAGCGTTAGTAGTATAGTTAAATGTTCAAGAAATAAAAAAAACATTCTTAATGGAAAACGCGTTCCCTTTAATGGTAGCAGAAAGGAAAAAATAATGTAATGTGAGAAAAAAGGCTGCCGTTATCCTCAATATATATCCATGTCTAACAACGAAGCAAAGGATCATTGAAATAACCATTTTTCAAAATACCATTGTAAAAGTTTATGTTGAAGAACTGTTGATTAACTTACAAAGTCAAACTGTCTTTCTAACGTCTGTTTTAATCTGTTTCTGTCATTAGCGAGTAAAACGTGTGTCAAGAGTTATGTCCCATTGAACGTCTTTCAACACTGATGTGTGTGACATAAAAACACAATGCTATCATGGTTATTAACATTCACTCGTAAATGTTAGAGAACAAACTTACAAATCACTGTTTTAAATAACATACTGTACACGTTCTAAATGAATTATCACTATAATAGTTCCTTCAGACAAATACAACTGTTCTGCGAGGGAAGGTATTGCATGTCCTTAACATCTAATCTATATACTACTTCAGCCTATCATAGAGATCTACATTTCTAAGATCCCCCCCCCAAAAAAAAAAATGAGACGTGGTACAGAGACATCCAATTGCAACAATGTAAAATCGAGTATAACTGCAGCAACCGCAATGACACAAGGCATATATATATATATCTGTCATGCCGTAAACAGGGTACATATATCTGTCGTGCCGTAAACAGGGTACATATATCTGTCGTGCCGTACACAGGGTACACATATCTGTCATGCCGTCCACAAGGTACAGATATATGTCATGCCGTACACAGGGTTCATATATCTGTCATGCCGTACACAGGGTACAGATATCTGTCGTGCCGTAAACAGGGTACATATATCTGTCGTGCCGTAAACAGGTTACATATATCTGTCGTGCCGTACACAGGGTACAGATATCTGTCGTGCCGTAAACAGGGTACATATATCTGTCGTGCCGTCCACAAGGTACAGATATCTGTCATGCCGTACACGGGGTACACATATCTGTCGTGCCGTACACAAGGTACATATATCTGTCATGCCGTAAACAGGGTACAGATATCTGTCATGCCGTAAACAGGGTACATATATCTGTCGTGCCGTAAACAGGGTACATATATCTGTCGTGCCGTACACAAGGTACAGATATATGTCATGCCGTACACAAGGAACAGATATCTGTCGTGCCGTACACAGGGTACACATATCTGTCGTGCCGTCCACAAGGTACATATATCTGTCATGCCGTACACAGGGTACAGATATCTGTCATGCCGTAAACAGGGTACAGATATCTGTCGTGCCGTACACAAGGTAAAGATATCTGTCATGCCGTACGCAGGGCATATATATCTGTCATGCCGTACGCAGGGCATATATATATGTCATGCTGTACGCAGGGTATATATATCTGTCATGCCGTAAACAAGGTACAGATATCTGTCGTGCCGTACACAGGGTACAGATATCTGCCGTGCCGTACACAAGGTACATATATCAGTCATGCCGTACACAAGGTATATATATCAGTTATGCCGTACACAAGGTACATATATCAGTCATGCCGTACACAAGGAACATATATCTGACGTGCCGGACACAAGGTACATATATCAGTCATGCCGTACACAAGGTACA
>NW_018404455.1:486108-580716 GCF_002113885.1 Mizuhopecten yessoensis
AGGGCATATATATCTGTCATGCTGTACGCAGGGCATATATATCTGTCATGCCGTACACATGGTAATATATCTGTCATGCCGTACGCAGGGCATATATATGTATCATGCCGTACGCATTACATATATATCTGTCATGCTGTACGCAGGGCATATATATCTGTCATGCCGTATGCAGGGCATATATATCTGGCATGCCGTATGCAGGGTACATATATCTGTCATGCCGTACACAGGATACAGATATCTGTCATGCCGTACACAGGGTACAGATATCTGCCATGCCTTACACATGCTACATATATATCTATCATGCCGTACACAGGGTATATATATCTGTCATGCCGTACTCAGGGTACATATATCTGTTATGCCGTACACATGGTACATATATATGTCATGCCGTACGCAGGGCATATATAGAGGATCTAGCACGAGTGTTCATTTTATATTGAATTTATTGAACGAGTATATTAACTTCATATGAAACGAGCCCTAGGCGAGTTTCATATAAAATTATTATACGAGTTCAATAAATTCAATATAAAATGAACACTCGTGCTAGATCCTCTATATATGCCCTGCGTACGATATGCCCCGTATCCGGCATGACAAATATATGTACCTTGTGGACGGCACGACAGATATGTGTAACCCGTGTAAGGCAAGACAGATATGTGTACCCTGTTTACGGCATGCCAGTATCTGTACTCTGTGTACGGCATGACATATATATGTACCCCGTGTACATATATATGTCATGCCGTATGCAGGGCACATATATCTGGCATGCGGTACACAGGGTACAGATTTCTGTCATGCCATAAACAAGGTACAGATATCTGTCTTGCCGTAAACGGGGTACACATATCTGTCGTGCCATACACAGGGTACAGATATCGGTCATGCCGTACACAGGATACATACATCTGTCATGCCATAAACAGGGTACATATATCTTTCGTGGCGTACACAGGGTACAGATTTCTGTCATGCCATAAACAAGGTACAGATATCTGTCGTGCCGTATACAGGGAACATATATCTTATATCTGTCATGCCGTTAACAGGGCACAGATATCTGTCATGCCGTATGCAGGGCACATATATCTGTCATACCGTACACATGGTAATATATCTGTCATGCCGGATACGGGGTGCCGTACACAAGGTTCATATATCTGTCATGCCTTACACAAGGTACATATATCAGTCATGTCGTACACAAGGTACAGATATATGTCGTGCCGTTAACAGGGTACAGATATTTGTCATGCCGTACGGCGAGTTTCATATGAAATTAGTATACGAGTTAAATAAATTCAATATAACATGAACACTCGTGCTAGATCCTCTATATATGCCCTGCGTAGGGCATGATACATATATATCCCCTGCGTACGGCATGACAGATATATGTACCCTCTTTACGGCATGACAGATATGTGTACCCCGTGTACGGCAAGACAGATATCTGTACCTTGTGGACGGCACGACAGATATGTGTAACCCGTGTAAGGCAAGACAGATATGTGTACCCTGTTTACGGCATGAAAGATATATGTACCTTGTGGACGGCACGACAGATATGTGTAACCCGTGTAAGGCAAGACAGATATGTGTACCCCGTGTACGGCAAGACAGATATCCGTACCTTGTGGACGGCACGACAGATATGTGTACCATGTGTACGGCACGACAGATATGTGTAACCCGTGTAAGGCAAGACAGATATGTGTACCCTGTTTACGGCATGCCAGTATCTGTACTCTGTGTACGGCATGACATATATATGTACCATGTGAACGGCATAACAGATATATGTACCCTGTGTACATATATATGTCATGCTGTACGCAGGGCATATATATCTGTCATGCCGGATACGGGGCATATATATATGTCATGCCGTATGCAGGGTACAGATATCGTTCATGCCGTACACAAGGTTCATATATCTGTCATGCCGTACACAAGGTACATATATCTTTCGTGTCGTACACAGGGTACAGATATCTGCCATGCCGTACTCAGGGTACATATATCTGTCATGCCGTACGCAGGGCATATATATGTATCATGCCGTACGCAGGGCATATATATCTGTCATGCCGTACGCAGGGCATATATATCTGTCATGCCGTATACGAAAGGCATATATATCTGTCATGCCGTACGCAGGGTTCATATATCTGTCATGCCGTACACAAGGTACATATATCTTTCGTGTCGTACACAGGGTACAGATATCTGTCATGCCCTTAACAGGGTACAGATATCTGTCATGCCGTACACAGGCTACATATATATCTGTCATGCCGTACGCAGGGTTCATATATCTGTCATGCCGTACACAAGGTACATATATCAGTCATGCCATACACAAGGTACATATATCTGTCATGCCGTAAACAGGGCATATATATATATATCTGTCGTGCCGTACACAGGGTACAGATATCTGTCATGTCGTACACAGGGTACACATATCTGTCATGTCGTACACAGGGTACAGATATCTGTCATGCCCTTAACAGGGTACAGATATCTGTCATGCCGTACACAAGGTACATATATCAGTCATGCCGTACACAAGGTACATATATCAGTCATGCCATACACAAGGTACATATATCTGTCATGCCGTACACAGGGTACATATATCTATCATGCTGTACACAGGGTAAAGATATATTTCATGCCGTACACAAGATACATATATCTGTCATGCCGTAAACAGGGCATATATATATATATCTGTCGTGCCGTACACAGGGTACAGATATCTGTCATGCCGTACTCAGGGTACAGATAGCTGTCATGTCGTACACAGGGTACAGATATCTGTCATGCCCTTAACAGGGTACAGATATCTGTCATGCCGTACACAAGATACATATATCTGTCATGCCGTAAACAGGGCATATATATATATATCTGTCGTGCCGTACACAGGGTACAGATATCTGTCATGTCGTACACAGGGTACAGATATATGGCATGCCGTACACAGGGTACATATATCTGTCATGCCGTACACAAGGTACATATATCTGTCGTGCCGGACACAAGGTACTTATGTTAGTCATGCCGTACACAAGGTACAGATATCTGCCATGCCGTACACAAGGTACATATATCAGTCATGCCATACACAAGGTACATATATCTGTCATGCCGTACACAGGGTACATATATATCTCATGCCGTACACAGGGTAAAGATATCTGTCATGCCGTACTCAGGGTACAGATATCTGTCATGCCGTAAACAGGGTACATATATCTGTCGTGCAGTACACAAGGTACAGATATCTGTCTTGCCGTACACGGGGTACACATATCTGTCGTGCCATACACAGGGTACAGATATTTGTCATGCCGTACTCAGGGTACAGATATCTGTCATGCCGTAAACAGGGTACAGATATCTGTCATGCCGTACTCAGGGTACAGATAGCTGTCATGTCGTACACAGGGTACAGATATATGGCATGCCGTACACAGGGTACATATATCTGTCATGCCGTACACAAGGTACATATATCAGTCATGCCGTACACAAGGTAAATATATCAGTCATGCCGTACACAAGGTACATATATCAGTCATGCCATACACAAGGTACATATATCTGTCATGCCGTAAACAGGGTACAGATATCTGTCATGCCGTACACAGGGTAGTATGCAGGGTACATATATCTGTCATGCCGTACACAAGGTACATATATCTATCATGCTGTACACAGGGTACAGATATATGTCATGCCGTACACAAGGTACATATATCTGTCATGTCGTACACAGGCTACATATATATCTGTCATGCCGTTAACAGGGAACTGATATCTGTCATGCCGTAAACAGGGCATATATATATATATATCTGTCGTGCCGTAAACAGGGGACAGATATCTGTCATGCCGTACACAGGGTACATATATCTGTCATGTCGTACACAGGGTTAGGATATATGTAATGACATATCGTGACTCCAGGTACACTATTAAAAACAAGATACTGCTGATGATAATGTTTAAAAAATCAAACACCAGTAGAATCGATTTTACATACAGTGTGTCTCTTATTGAGACTATGGATATCTGGATACCCTTTTTTGTTAAAATTAATAACAAACGAAAAATATGAATAATAAAATAAAAATCTGACGACTGGTCATGAAAACTTTTAAACCGAAACACTTTTTAAACCGAAATGAGGGTCACTATTATTGATATATTCTTCAGATATGAATTTTAAATGTAAACAACAATGACTAAATCCGGACCGGATTCAAATTCGACCCTACATGCTGTAATTTAGAATCGACGATGCATGACAAGGAAGCGATTCATAAAATATTTCTGTCAACATTTGAAGCTAATGCAAGAGTAGAAAAGTAAGTAACCATTTGTATGTGGAACTTTAGCTACATAAGACATGACAGTATATCATTACAAACCACACACTTTCACTGAGTGGTGGAATTTGTTAGAACAACAATGTTTATGTACACGACAAACTAGTGCTTAATGGACATACATGAAACGAAAGTTGATAGCAGTAAAATTGGAAATGAAATATTAAACTTATATCTATATGTTAATAATGCCGATTGTTTGTTCGACAGAGACATTTTCCCATATGTAACCTGATAATGGATAATCAGGACGTGTTTGGTTTCGTTTTGTGTATGTCTAACATTGAAACCGAATCAGATATAATGGCTTCATGTTAACTCTGTTAGCCGGCCTATCTAACGCAGGGTGTATGTTCTATATTGCTTGATTTTAGTACAGAAAAAAACCTTTGTACCGGTACGCCTACCTCAATATGCTCGCATTGTCAGAATTCATGAACAATCAACTCAATTTAACACATTCACTGTTATTTGTTATAAAAGAGTCGTCCCCCTTCTTCCACTCACATGATCAGGAAGCTAAGGTGCACTGTCGGCGCATTTTTTGTTTTAATTGTATTCGAACCGGGAATCAAGAGTAACAGATAAGTTTTATTAAAAGGAAATCTGATCATGCACGGGAGACTGACGACGTCAGACGCCAATATGACAACATATCATTATATTTAAAGGTATCTGAAACAAGTTTCAGTAAAATTTATCTGTTGTAGCCATAAAAAAACCAAACAATACATTTAAATATATTGTATAGTGACGCTCATTTTACACAGATGTAAATTGGATCCAAAACTCAAAAACAGTTAGAACTACAATTAATCCCTTGCGCCCATTCATCCGCGATAACAATAGTAATTAATATGTAACATAGGGTATTATTTTTCAATACCTCCACTAGGAGTCGAACCCGGGACCCCTGTTTTACTAGTCGTTCGCTTTTCCGAATGAACTGGAAATAATCCGTAGCCGAGTAGGTAGGATAGTTATTGTTGGATTCTTTACAGCCCATCAACACAACAGAGGTCACTAGGACCAATAACATGTACGGTAGGAAGCAGCTAGTAGTTTGTACCGGGGTTACAAGTATAAATTGAAGGAATAATCTTGATTCATAATTGTTGTAACAAATAGGTGAATGTGAAATTAGCTTGCTTTCATGTAAATTTTTACTTTATACTGTTTTAATTACAACATAAGGTTTTAACGCCAACAGTGATGTATCGTCAAGTTAATGAGACCAGTACAGATTTCATCATCCAATGGAAAATGTGATTAATCCTTTACGAGATGTTAATTATTGATTTTCTTTCTGCAGATAATATACTGTATACCAACAACTCAGTCAACATGGCGGAGGGTGGGTCCGACCGCGAACAGTCGTCGGTAGATGGCGCCATGCGTCAGTCCCTGGACTCCCACTTACTGGAATGTCCTATCTGTCTGGAGCAGCTTCGACAACCGAAATCCCTGCCTTGTCTACATTCGTTTTGTCTGGAATGCCTGGGTAGCTACATCACTAAGGAGTTGTCAGGTAAGATGGCGTCAGTGTCGTCTTTCTCCTGTCCTGTGTGCCGGAAGGTCACGGAATCGGTGAACCAATCAGAAGGTAAAGAGAGTTGGGCCGAGCAATTCACCACCAACAATCTGGCGGTCGAAATAATCCAGCAATTACAAAAGACGGATAACCCGATCACGTGCAAACCATGTGAAAAGAAAGGAAACTTGAATAACCAAGCCAGGTTCTGGTGTAAGCTGACCAACACTTACTTCTGTGAAGCCTGCAAAATCAGTCATCATGATTTGTTTCATGAAGAATGTGAACCGCAAGACATCTCTGAAGTAAACGTGTCGGCTATTCTACAAAAGAAGGCCTCAATTACTGGATGTGGAAAGCACGAGGAGAAGATGGAATATTACTGTGAAGATCATGAAACTCTCGGATGCAGCAAATGCATCATCTTGGATCACCGGAAGTGTGAAGTGGTGACGTCAACAGAGGATTTCCGGGACAAGTTGACGGAAAGCTCCAAGATCGACGATCTCTTAGAGGAACTTCAGAGAAGCGCAGAAGCCATGGAGACACTTATCAAAGATATCGGTGACCGACTACGCTATATGACACAGGATCAGGATACCGCGCTGCAAAGTTTGACCGACATACGTAAAAAAATTGACGAGCGGTTCAATGTTCTACAGAAAGATCTCACAGACAAACTGATATCAGCCTTCAAAGAAGAAAAAGAAAACCTCGAGATATCGAGACAGCAATGTGAACGGCTGATGTTCTCTATGCAGAACACGCTCACATCATCCGGGGATGCGGCCTTAAAAGACAACACCGTGGGGACGATTTGTTTGTTCCAGAGAGGACAGGCGGAGGTTGAGTCCTGTAAGGAACTCATACAGGAGTTGGAGAGGTCGTCTAGATCTACCAGTATCAAACATGAATATGATCCGGACATACTCTCTGTCGACACCAACACCAGCCTTACACTGGGAAAGATAGTCGTCCATGATCAAGCGAGAGCACTGCCATCTACTGTAAAGAGAATCACGGTATCAATGTCTGAATGTAAGTGGAAAATGAAGAGAAGGTTCAGTATCAAAGGCCCCTCGGACAAGGAAAAATGTTTAGCGTATGGGGCTGTTTTTCTCTCTGGTGGTCGTATTGTTGTTGCAGACACTCAGAATAAAAATCTAAAACTCTTTACAGAAAACGGAGATTTTCATTCCGAGTTGGAATTGAAAATACATCTGATGATGTGGCCGTGATCCGACTGTCCGATGGTTCTCACACAGACGTACTGAAGGTCGGGATCGTGAAAGGTACAACAGGAATAGAGGTGGATAAGAAAGGCAACGTGTATGTTTGTGGTACGGATTCAAACAACGTCTTACAGATGTCTGGGGACGGGACAAACGTCAGGGAAATGCTGACGTCATCAGATGGAATAAAGAAGCCAAGAGCGATTTCCATATTGGATGACAAAATGGTGGTCACTAGCACTTACAAGAACCAGCGAAACATTGTTCAGGTGTTTCAGCTCGTTTGAATGGTAAAGAAGGAAATGTTAAACACTGGTATTATAGATGATATCGGATATGGTCGTGTTTTTACAATTTTGGAGAAACATATTTTTTTGATAGAGTCATATGGTATTTCTTCAGGAAATACTAGCCCCCCCCCCCCCCCCCCCCCCCCCCCCCCCCCCCNTTTGTTGTAAAGGTTATGCTTTTGTGATATTAAAAATATTCTACTGACAATTTTTTGAGCCATACCATATTTTATTTTGCTTTAATGTCTTTGTATGTATATTTTATGAACGATCAAAAGGACTTCAGTTAGCGTAGATCAGTAACTACACACCAAAAAAGTTTTACACGGTAATTGCAGACTTGTTTCAAAATATTGAACATTTCAAACTGTATGCTAATACCATTGTAACTGTTGTAAATAATTGTGAGAATTATAGCATTGCGCAGAGTGTAAGAAATTTAATTTTCTTCTCATTTTTCAGAATGTGTCACAAATACTTCTTTTTTAAAAAGCTTCATTAAAAAAGGTCTTCAAAAATAAGCATCTTGATATTTTTCCATTCTCTAGATGCATATTTTTTCTTTATACTTCATGAAATGTCACACACAGACATCTACCCTCCCATACAGTGGTATTGGTATACAGACATTCACCCATACAGGGATGCCAGGTACACGGACATCCACCCTCCCATAAAATGATACAGATACACAGACATCTACCCTCCCATACAGTGATACCAGGTACACAGACATCCAACCTCCCATACAGTGATACCGGGTACACAGACATCTACCCTCCCATACAGTTATACCGCGAACACAGAAATCCTTCCTCCAATACAGTGATACCGGGTACACAGACATCTAACCTCCCATACAGTGATATTAGGTACACAGACATCTGCCCTCCCATATAGTGATACCAGGTACACATATATCTACCCTCCCATACAGTGATACCGGGTACACAGACATCTACCCTCTCATACAGTGATACCGGGTACACGGACATCCACCCTCCCATACAAAGATACTGATACACAGACATCCACCCTCCCATACAATGATACTGATACACAGACATCTTCCCTCCCATACAATGGTTCTGATACACAGACATCCACCCTCCCATACAATGATACTGGGTACACAGACATCTACCCTCCCATACAGGGTTACTGGGTACACGGACATCCACCCTCCCATACAGTGATACCAGGTACACAGACATCCACCCTCCCATACAGTGATACTGGGTACACAGATATGCACCCTCCCATACAATGATACTGATACACAGACACCCACCCTTTCAAACAGTAATGCTGGGAACACGGACATCCACCCTCCCATACAGTTATACCGGGTACACAGATATCTACTCTCCCATACAGGGATACTGGGTACGCGGACATCCACCCTCCCATACATTGATACCAGGTACACAGACATCTACTCTCCCATACAGTGATATCGGGTACACAGACATCTACTCTCCCATACAGTGATATCGGGTACACAGACATCTACTCTCCCATACAGTGATATCGGGTACACAGACATCTACTCTCCCATACAGTGATATCGGGTACACAGACATCTACTCTCCCATACAGTGATATCGGGTACACAGACATCTACTCTCCCATACAGTGATACCGGATACACAGACATCCACCCTCCCATCCAGTGATACCAAGTACACAGACATCTCCCCGCCCATACAGTGATACCGGGTACACAGACATCTACCTTTCCATACAGTGATACCAGGTACACATACATCTATCCTCCCATACAGTGATACCAGGTACACAGACATCTTCCCTCCCATACAGTGATACCGGGTACACAAACATCTACCCTCCCATACAGTGATACCGGGTATACAGACATCTACCCTCCCATACAGTGATACCAGGTAAAAAGACATCCACCCTCCCATACAGTGATACCAATTACACAGACATCTACCCGCCCATACAGTGATACCGGATACACAGACATCCACCCTCCCATACAGCGATACCAGGTACACAGACATCCACCCTCCCATACAATAATACCGGGAACACAGACATCCGCCCTCCCAAACAGTGATACCGGGTACACAGACATCCACCCTCCCATCCAGTGATACCAAGTACACAGACATCTCCCCGCCCATACAGTGATACCGGGTACACAGACATCCACCCTCCCATCCAGTGATACCAAGTACACAGACATCTCCCCGCCCATACAGTGATACCGGGTACACAGACATCTACTATCCCATACAGTGATACCGGGTACACAGACATCCAGCCTCCCATACAGTGATACCAGGTACACAGACATCTATCCTCCCATACAGTGATACCGGGTACACAGGCATCTACCCTCCCATACAGTGATACCAGGTAAAAAGACATCCACCCTCCCATACAGTGATACCAATTACACAGACATCTACCCGCCCATACAGTGATACCGGATACACAGACATCCACCCTCCCATACAGCGATACCAGGTACACAGACATCCACCCTCCCATACAATGATACTGATACAGTGATTCCGGATACACAGACATCCACCCTCCCATACAGTGATACCAAGTACACAGACATCTACCCGCCCATACAGTGATACCGGGTACACAGACATCCACCCTCCCATACAGTGATACAGGATACACAGACATCCCCCCTCCCATACAGTGATACCAGGTACACAGACATCCACCCTCCCATACAATGATACTGATACACAGACATCCACCCTCCCATACAGTGATACTGGGTACAGAGACGTCCACCCTCCCATACCATGATACCGGATACACACACATTCACCCTCCCATACACAGATACCTAGTAAACGGACGTCCACCCTCCCATACAGTGATACAGGATACACGGACATCCACCCTCCCATACAGTAATACCGGGTACACAGACATCCACCCTCCCATAAAGTGGTTGCTTCTATTGGCAATAGAATCGTCACACTACTCTAAAAATTGATTTGTG
The DNA here is from genome assembly GCF_002113885.1 of Mizuhopecten yessoensis. Taxonomy (NCBI): domain Eukaryota; kingdom Metazoa; phylum Mollusca; class Bivalvia; order Pectinida; family Pectinidae; genus Mizuhopecten; species Mizuhopecten yessoensis. The sequence goes on from NW_018404455.1 coordinate 496,578, forward strand.
AATATGCTGGCTTTCACTATATAGGAATACCCGATGTAAATATTTTAATATCGATATTTAGACGCGAGTCCTGGTATAGTTAGCGCTCTGTGAGTCCTGTATATACGAGACCGTCGTGTTTCCCCACTAGACATAGATCACGGTTCTACGGTGTTATAATTCGGATACTGGTATCATGGAATGGACATGATCTGTGAAACAATTTTCAAGTGTTGTTGATGAAGTATTCGTGTTGTCCTATGGAGGAGGTGTTCGTGGTGTTAGTCCTGTTCGTTAAGGGTGAGTGTCAACCGTCTGTAAACATACATACACTCTCTCTGTCCTGTTCGTTAAGGGTGCGGGTGTCAACCGTCTGTAAACATCCCTACACTATCTCTGTCCTGTTCGTTAAGGGTGAGGGTCAACCGTCTGTAAACATACCTACACTCTCTTTGTCCTGTTCGTTAAGGGTGAGTGTCAACCGTCTGTAAACAAACATACACTCTCTCTGTCCTGTTCGTTAAGGGTGCGCGTCAACCGTCTGTAAACATACCTACGCTCTCTCTGTCCTGTTCGTTAAGGGTGAGTGTCAACCGTCTGTAAACATACCTACACTCTCTCCGTATAATAAGTACTAGGAGTACTAGTCATGGTTTATTATAACAGGTACTTGAAATAGTAAACGTGTTTTTATAAAACAGGCACTGGAAACAGTAATCATGGTTTTAAATGAATCGGCAGCCACTATTAATCCAGTAGTCCTACTTAATCCACCCACCGCGTATCTGGTTGTCCAAATTATAACTAATCCTTGTTGTCCTGTCCAACTCTCCAATCGGCAGCCACTATGAATCCGGTTGTCCCACTTAATCCACCTACGGCTAACCCGGTTGTCCCACTAAATATAGCCACCACTAATATGGTTGTCCCACTGAATAAAGCCACCACAAATCTGGTTGTCCCGCTAAATATAGCCACCACTAATCTGGTTGTCCCACTAAATCTAACCATAACTAATCCAGTTGTCCCACTAAATATAACAACCACAAATCCAGTTGCCCCACTAAATATAACCACCACTAATCCAGTTGTCCCACTAAATATAGCCACCACTAATCCAGTTGTCCAACTTAATATAGCCACCACTAATCTGATTGACCCACTAAATATAGCCACCACTAATCCAGTTGTCCCACTAAATATATAACTACCACTATTCCAGTTGTCCCACTAAATCTAACCACCACTAATTATCCAGTTGTACTACTAAATAAAACCATCACTGACCAGTTGTTCACTTCACTAAAAATAACCAATATGGTTGTCTAAATTTTTAGCAAAAGCTTATCCGGTTGTCCCACTAAAATGAGCCTCCGCTAATCTGGTTTCTTTACTATTCAGTCACCGTTTACATAAACGAATTCGGTTGTTCTTTCAACCAGACAGAATTTTTAGAGGTAAGGGGGATCAAAATTCCCCATTTCAATTAATAACTGTCCCAGTCAATTAGCTGACTCTAATTCCGATCATTTTTATTGGACTTAAGTGACCTGGATTACCACTAGTGATTATCTACTGATAATGAGGATGTCTATTTTATTTGGTGTGAACAAGGGTTATTGGATTACCTTATTGGCAAGAAGTTGGTTTGGTGATCGAATAGGAACGGAAAGGGATAATGAAGTAACGAATATGGCCTGGTGGTAGAGGCTAACTGCACCGACCTGGACTGGCTCATAATTTGCGTTCTTTAAATCTGTATCACTAAATTGTCTATATATTGATTTGGTTTCATCACGGACTTAGAAGTTCTGCCATAGCTTTCGTCTCTTTTCTGATATTTTAAGGTGTTTTGTTCTTGCTATGTTATGAAATGTATTAGTGTAATTTTATTGTATGTGTATTACGAAAAATATCTGCACTGTGATTTCTGAAAAAGAACTGAATGAAATAGTTTCTACTTTAAGTGCATCACTCGTTTTAATAAGATAAAAAATGTCTCATGATGATTGTAATATAACTTCCTCATCGTTTGTAAACGAAAAAAGTTATTTCAAATATCTAAACCACTTTTTCAAAATTTAAAATTTGTGTATATAATTATATATTTTGATTGTTATTGTTAAAATATAAAAAAAAAACTCCAACCTTTCTATATTTATGACGAATCCTTTCAGATACTGATCTTAATACATTTAATTATGAATCTGGTCGAGAGACCACCTGTATTAAGAGACCACCTGTATTAAGAGACACTCCATATTCCAGTTATTTTCATGTTAATTGAACCTGTATCAAGAGACCACCTGGGCTAAGAGACCACATTAAAACATTGCCGTTTGCAGTTTTTTTAACTGAACCTGTATTAAGAGACCACTTTTTAAAAGTCTCCTTGGCAGCTTATTTTTCACTGAACCAGTATTAAGATTCCATTTCAAAATTCACTTTTTATTGAGAGACCACCTATTTTAAGAGACAAACTTCAAAAATCCCTTTTGCCTTTTGCAGCTTTGTTTTTGACTGAATCTGTATTGCGATACTACCTGATATAAGACACCACCCTATAGATTTCTTAAACGAGGTTTCTATATATGAATATTTAATAAAATATTTAATATTTTTAATAAGTTAAAGTTCATCAAACTGTTATAGACTTATGGCACACAATACTACACGTTATGGGAATGCAAAGCAGCCAAGCCATTTCATGTAGACATATATGAATATTTGTTCGGAGATATATCAACTAGCTTGATTCAGCAGCAATAAATCTTCTTCCATAGGCAAACTAAGTCAGAGCAGACACTGTAAAACAGCTTGGGATTGATAACGAAGAAATAAGTAGCCTTTGTAATTTATATGAAGTATTATTATCAGATAACTCAAATTATGTCTTTTCGGTATATTTCTCATTACGGCAGGCCGGGTTGGTCCAGTAATTATCCTCGTCCCCCTCCATGTAATGATTAAAGAGAAGGATTTGTAAGTAGCTGGTGGTCGTGTTTTCTAGTGACTACTTTAAAAGCTAGGACACTATCAAGATTTTACTGGAAACATGTTATGGAGTCTAATGGTTCTGAGGAGGAATGGGTGCTGCAGGATTGGGAACTTTATTACAATAAAAATAGAATGTATGAGACTACAGGAATTTGATTTGTGTCCACAAGTGGAAGCTCCATTAGGTTAAAAACCTGGCCTGGATCCAATACTGATGACGTGACTTAACACGCTACAGTTAACACAGATTTCCGCTCTGGCCTCTCGAGGAAACAAAGAACAGAAGAAGATGTGTTAACTCACCGTTGATAAAACAAGTTCCTCCCGTCCGAGCTGGACGACAGCAATTCTGTCAGTCTTCAGCAAGAGTCTGTCATCCCTTATACAACGATAGTATGGTGATCCAACACAGGAGAGATATACACCAGATTTTGTCTCCCATATTGCTCGTTCCTTTGCTGTTTGTAGACAGTTGTTGGCTTTTCCTTTCAGAGTTACAATTGCTTCCTTGCTTTTCTTGTTCTTGTCGCTCTATCCGGGGTTAAATTAGGGGAGGTCTAGGAGTCTGTTGCAGTCGGCTTACGGCTTTATCCTGATTTAGTGTTTCTAGTGATTATTTGACGTCAAAAGATGGTGAACTGCTAGTCTCTGAGGTTGGCCGCCACTGTGTAGCTAGAATTTATTCTGGAGTGGTTAACGTTAAATACTAGTTCAAGAATAACAATCTGGTGTAGTCTATTACTTTTATTTGTAGCGGTATAAAGGGTTCTATTGGCAGCTTTCCCCTTTCCTTTTAAAACATGTTATTCGAAACGCTTCAGACGTGGATTTTGAATCGTTTGACTTTTATTACCACTGATATGTCCTACCTCGACGCTCCAGGGGTTACGCTCACTTTCGATCTCTGCACCCCTGGAATATGTCATAACAAAATTGAAGGCATGCAGCTAGCTATTTACTTGGCATCAGGTAAAAAAATCCTGACCGATCACCAGGCTGATGCTTGTTCTTTGAAGATTATAGAGGAGCGACGCCCGACTGCAAAGCCAGAATTTTTTACCGTTACGCGACAGCGATATTCTTTTGATGTACATCAAAGTATCAAACAAGTCTTCTCGTCTCATCCACAAGGTGCTGCACACTGAACCTTCGGTTTTGATATGACGTATTCCAGGGGTGTAGAGAGCGACAGACTGGACCCCTGGATATTGAGGATGACCTGGACGAAAACGCTCACAACGGTCAATAGTTCAGTGGAAGTGTTTCTGTTGTTTAGCTTTCTTAATCAAATTATTAACTTTCAAAATGGGTAACTCCTTCCATGTTATTTCCACTTATTATTTGACGTTACATGTGTTTTTATAATTAGTGCTGGTAGTCAAATATGCAATTGTCTGTTATCATCTTTGGCAAATACTGTGATATAAGAGTTGTTTCTCATGTTGCTCAAGAGTTGAATATTCTTTGATATACCTGTATGATCATACTCTGTCCACAATAGGTACCACACCCCTGTTTGGGTATCGTAAGAGGCGACTGATGTGGGAACCCCCTGCAGAATTGGGAATTTGCGATTTGGGGACACACAAGCGATCAAACTAAATCTGCTGCACCCATTGCAATATTTAGGCTCTGTATATTTCTCTCTATTTCTGACAACTTATTATTTCCTAGCGACTTGATTGGCAATAACTCACTTTTGGATTTAATGTTGAACGTTCGCCCTGGTGAGAGGAAGGCAATGGGTTCTGTCCCCATGCCGGGACATACCAAAGTCCTTAGAAAGTTAGTTGTTATTCTCTGCTTGACGTTGAACATTTAGGGTAATGACAACAACTGGTTCACCCGTTGTCAGTATAATGTGACCGGGCGGAATAGTGCGGTGCTGGGTGCCTTCGGCATGGTATTTCAGTGAGATAGCACTATAAAGTCGGCACCATATTTGCGCTTATACCCTGCCTCCAACACACACACATACATGCCTACATACATAACACACATGGAGGCATGTCCTAAAATGAACTAAGCTGTTAATAGGCCGTTCAACAAAATAAAACCAAACCAAACCAATAGGCACCATAGCTCGTCACCAGCTCAGGTAGTGCTCAAACCTGTAGGTGTAGTGCAGCAGCGATATCTATGGGCCGCTTATATCACTATAAACACTGATGTAATTCGTTCACACACTTTATCTTCACTCGGCTTTGTTTGACCCATGTGTATTGTGATAAACCTTCAACCAATCATCCGTACCGGATGTTAACGAGGTTACGAAACGCCCGGATGAGTAGCTTGTCACACGGCCAAAGAATCGATAAACCATTATCTGCATGTCCCTAGATAGACAGCTATATTAGAGATTCCGTCTGCATCAGTGAATGATTTAATAAGCTAGTATAGCGTTTTCACCTGGTGGCTAAGTTACGGGACGAGGTAACATTGTCTCGCTCTACATAACGGGGAGCCATCGACTGTTACACTGTGGGACCTAATTTCTGCCATTATTAATGTTGGTTGTGTGGTACCTGGTTGTATGTTCTTTGTCCTGTACAACCCTTCTTATACTGCGCTTGTCATACATGAAAGCCCCTTTTGTATTGATGATCACTATGGAACAACAATTAAAAGGATACCAATGTAAATGACACAGCAGGATGCACAGAAACTGTCGCCATCGCCCGGCAGCGACAGAAACCTATACATTGTAAGGGTTTGTTCTTTGGTGGTACATGGCGGCATAGTGTGCATTGTCTATTGTGCTAAGTGGTTCCCGCAAAAGTATAAAGCAGTTCGTATAAGTTATTTCATTTTGGAGCGTCGTATGTTAAAGCCATCCTGGGAAATGACATCCTCTAACAAATTCATATATTTTCTTATTTTCTTTTAATAATTGGACCACTTTAATACGCATATCTTTGCCGAAATACTTTACTTTTGGAATCATGAATAGAATTCTATCAACAATTGGGTAAAACTTGGCCTGTACATATGGTGATAACTGGGTATTGCCAGTACTTGAGTACATCAATGTCCAGAAAATACGTAGCTACATCAATTTCATAAAAAATATTGCTTTTAAGGTTAATCCCTCCCTCCCCGCGCCCCCTCATCCTCCTCACTCTCCTACATAGCCAAGCAACCAACACGTGGTCTGCCTAGATGTGGTTCGCTAGGTTACATTCATTGCTTTTATTGTATTGAAACATAATTCTTTGTTTAACGAGGTTTATCGAGAACGAACCCGCAGTAAAACAAGATTCATCGAGAGGAAAGAAAGAATCATATTTCCCTACCATAATAGCAATAAATATTTTATCATACGATACAAAAAAAACCACAACAATACAGATGATGAGGTTAACTTGTCATTGTTATCTGCCTCAATCATTCGGAACTCGGGTGCTATGTCTCTTACTCATTTTATACAATGGTTCCAAATTTAGGAAGTATGGCCGGGGAAACTCGAGCGCGAAAGAAAGACTCGACGTTTTATTACACCGTCGTGGGATAAATATTAGCGCATCACATACGTTGCTATTAGGTTAGGTTTAATAAAAATATTATAACCGGCTGGCCATTGTCTCCAGGACCCAGTGTTTAAAGGCAAAAAGCTATTTAAAGACACAGTAAGGAACACAAACTCCTTTCGTCTGATTTCTGCTATGTTAGACATCCCATCTGAACTGTGGAGTATTCAGGGTTTAGATTAAATTTTAATATTAATATAAATATGTCTGATAGAAATCTTAATGTTCAGGCCTATGTATCATTATGCTAATGGAAAGTCCCAATTATTGATCATTAGTGTGTATGTGTCGCATGCCTGAAGTTTGTGATGAAATATTGATAAGTTACGTAATATTCTTTATCAGGAATGAATATTAGTTACAAGGACGAATGACTCCTTCCATCGATATGTAGCCCCCCCATCGATATTCTCCCTTGTTTTGTTTCCCGGCGTTTTTCCACAAGCTTCATTCACTTAACATTATCATTTCTCTAAAAGTGCCACTGTTATTTTACCGAGAGACTTACATTCTATCTCAAATAAATAGGTGGTACGAGTACGTGTTCTAGGGTAGTCGGATGGCGCAGTGGATAGCACACTCGCCTTTCAGAAAGACCGCGGGGATTCGACTCTTCAATCGTGCGACCACGCGGGTTTACTCCGGATACTGGTTTTCTCCCATATAAGGATCCCGTTTGCGTTTCCATCTAGACCAACAAGAGTGGTTTAAATAAGTTGTAAAATTGTTTCATAATTGTTGTAAGTTATTCAGTTTAGATCAAATGCCATGCTCTGCACAAATGTTCGTTCTAAATAAGAGTTTGTTTAATTAGGTTGTCACAAGCCATACACAGTTAACAACTTCTGTCAATTCGTTGCAAGGGGAACTACATTAAACAGAACTGGTCCATCAAAGGAGACATTTACAAGATGGCGTCTTTCAGTTTTTGCGGGTGCAAAATCAAATTCCTTACGATCGCTTCCATCTAATTATTTGTTTATTGATTACGTTGTTTGTGTGATAATGACAGACCATTCTAAATACTTCTGCATGGTTGTGTATCGACTGATTATTCGACATCTATTTTAAAAAAACTATACATTTTGGAATACAACGCGTTCCAGATGATGTCAATATGTTTACCATGCTGGGTGTTTTTATTCAACACCGTTGCAACATCTCCCGCGAGTTTCCAATAAAAACAAAAGGAAAGTCCGAAAACGATTCGCTGATTGAATTAACCAATCAGCGCTCATTTAGTCAAGATCTTGACAAGATAGCGGACCTCAGTTGTTAAAGTATTAAAGAGCGTAGCCTAGCGGAAAGAAATTGCACTAAAACAGGTTTTTTCATAATATCCTGAATTACTCTTGACATAACAAGGATTTCTATTTCATAAACAGATTTATGAATTTGAAATTATTTTTTCTGTTTAGCTCACCGGAGACTCAATGAAAACTCATTTGAAGCCAAAATTCTCAACTGAAATGAAAAATACATCTAGGTCCTAAATTTATCAGACCGTATACTAATATTGTCATGAAATAGCCATGGTGACGTCACTTGTTAATTTCCTGATAGGATGTCGGCGTGTAGTATATACATGATACATACATGTATATCGACCCACATACATTTACATATATGTATAATACCAAACATATAAACTGGCAGTTCCTTGCATCTTACATTTCTTGTTAGGATCTGGAGAAGCCATTGTTTGATTTCCATACAAAACTCGCCGCAGAGCTTGCTCTGTATTCATTCGTATAAAACATCGATAGCGAAGCAGAAAACACCGCCGCCGAATCAATAGATGTTTGGTACAGAAAGGAAACCCCGGGTACGTTGGTACTCGATATCAGTATTGTTCGTGCACGCAGGCTCTGTTTGCTCCTGGAAACAAGGGGGTTGACTAAAATAACGATTTGCTTATCTTTGTAACAAATCGATGGGTGGTATTTAACAGTGTTTCCAGTTTGAACTTGTTACAGATCGGGTTGTTACATACGGGGTGGCAATGTAAACAATCACAATTTGTTATTGTGTGCGCGGTTTTCATTGTAGATTTAATACGAGTTTGATATTATGTGCACTGTAGGAATTGACGCTTTTTGAATGTTCACGAATTCATAGAAATCTTAGTTTTGTAAAATAACTAAAACTTTTGAAAATAATGAAATTTATTTAAACTTAATAGGGTTCTTGGCTTTGTCGCGACACAAGGTAATTGTGGAGTATTACAAAAATATTCAGATCTGCAACAAAACAGCTTTATTAACTGATTGTGGGTCAGAATATACACTCAAAAGAAAAAAGTTCGGGGGAGAACGATTGAATACCTGTTTATGAATAAAATCCGTTATTCTTTTACTTGATTTCACATCTTAAATTTTACCCTAAAAATGGTAAAATCTGGTTTTAGAAACGTCCCGCGTGAGGTTTAAACATGTGGTCTCTAGATCTATACATATTAGGTTCAGTTCACTATGAGTTTTTGTATAAATGTATGTGATAGTGGACTCTGAAACGTTCACCTATTGTCAGTATATTGTGACCGGACGGAATGTTATGCTGGATGCCTTCAGCATGTTATTTTAGTGAGGGAGCACTATAAAGTCGGCATCAGATCCGCGCTATCACAAGGAGGCAATTACACCAACATACCCTGCTTCCAGCACATATACACGCAAACATTACAGACATGGAGGCACGTCCTTAAATGACCTTAGCTGTTGATAGGACGTTAAACAAAAGAAAACAATTGAACGTTGACACGTAACAATTAAGCTAAGTACGTACGGTACATAGACCGTAACATATGGCACTATACCGTAACATATGGCACTATACCGTAACATATGGCACTATATGTAGCTGCATGGCGATTGTTTATTGATGGTTGTTAAGTGAGTTATAATAATGAATAACTGTATCACCTTTGTTTTTGTTTAAAGTTGTTGTGTGATGTATTGAAATGACGAATCATTTTGTTTACAGTTGCCTGGTGTAACAACACCGAAGTATGTACAAACCTACACGACAAATTCACCTGTGAACACGGTTGTTGTGGCGACTACCGGAAGGAAAGATGCTGCTCTTTTGCGGGAACCATAGTTGGTATCGTCATTGGCATTGCTCTCTTCATCAGCTTCATCGCCGGACTCATCTACTGTTACATCAAAAAGAGGGGCCGACACGGCTCCATATTTCCCTTCGGATGCAATAGATCGGCTCCTGCCGAGGGGGCACAACGGCGACAGCCCGGGCGAGTCACAGTAATACAGACTACGCATTGTTATAACGCAGGTGATTGAACCAACTTTTTCCTGTCAAAGTAGTATTGTTTTATTAAATTATTACATCATGGATTATCTAAATCCACTGATCCATTGAGGTAATGCCCATATATCACTGGTAGAATGTCTATATACATGCGTTGCCCTTGTAGGGAAACACGATACTTTGTTTCCGCGAGATTTATCATGATGCACGAGAGCAAAGCCTGAAAGTACACGTAGTATGATTAGCACAGGGGGAAACAAAGAATCGTGTTTCTCTATCACAAGGGTAACACATATTAAGTCTTACGAAATATTACAAAAACCTTTCGGCAAAAATGACCAACTTGATGTCGTCTTCTTCGGCCAGTCGGAATTCAGGTCTGGTGGCTCCTGTCCATTTTTTTATAAAGAGGAGTAAGGGAAATATGGTCAGGAAAAGTCAAGTGCGTGAGAACAACACCATGTTTGGTAACAACTGTCAATATAATCCAATATAAATATCTTAAAAATAGCATCATATCAAATATTGCTTTAGACTCTGATAGTTCGTAATGATAAGGCGGCATGATTGCAAGGAGATTATTTTGAGACATTGGAGAGACATGAATGTTTTACCAATCAAAGTTACACACGTCATCAATTTTATCCAATCGCTAAAGCTGTTATTATGAAATGAAATATTGCTATATGACACTCATAAATATAAACAGATAAATAAAATGAACAGAAATTTCTATTGGTAGATGCATCGATTCATCAACCCCGGAACATGTTAATTAACCAACGAGGACACAGTTCGGTTCATTTTGTCGCTGTTTGTTAATGAAATGCTTGAATCGAAGCAAATAAAAAACAGTTATCGGTCATTGCCCCGCCCTTCCTCTCTCTGACTCAAATTACAAAACAAATGTATCGCCCAAATAATGCATAACCCGGACTTACGTCTGTATATATATAATACAGTTCGATCGGAAGGGTTGATACACATACATTGACTCAATAAAGTATGTATGGTAACATCATCAATACTTGTATATTGCTGTGAGCGACACTCTAATAGCTAGGTACACCGTGATCAAATATTTATTTATGATAATGTTCACTGTTAATGATCTCGGGAAGATATCTATCTCAGTTAAAACGTGGGAGTCAGAGCGGTTCACTCCGACTGTACAATTTGATATTGATCACGAAAGGTTCGTCTAACCAACAGACTACGAACCTTTTGGTGTAACTTAGTATCAGGCCGAGTATGTACTAGTAACTATATATAATATACACGTACTGCTTTCATCATAAGGAAACACGTTTATTTGTTTCCCCGAGATTATTGATTCTTCCAACTTGTTTAAGTTGACATTCCCAATAATATTTAAAGAATAGTTATCAATTTGGGTCAGACTATGAGGTGAAAACTACACCTGAGCACGTGTAAATTAAATAAAACTATTCCTTATATTCATAATCGTTTGATACATCAGTGTGATCGGTGGATACATTCAGTTTCATAACATCTTAAAGTTTGATCAATAAAAGTAACAACCTGATGCATAAACCTTGGTGCACTCCGCCCCTATCTACTGTTGATGACGTCACACAATTGTATCAATTTGCATTGCTCCGCCCACATGTATTGTCATTAGAGTAATGGAATTTTGTCACGTTCTATGGTAAGGTTATGAAATGGTTACTCAAGTTTAAAGGACCAATGGTGATTTGTTAAATGTCAGTGTACTGTGAATTTATTGAAATATTCAAATGTGCTCCCAAATGGAACCAGAACATATACCAGTGGAGTTAGTCTGTAGTTTTGATACGTTGATTGGCAATCAATTTGTTTGATTAAATGACCTTGACCCAATTTCAAGATCACATTGGGCCATTCTGTCAAAAACCATCAAACAACTGCTTCTACTGAACCATAGTGACTAGAATCATAGCTGTCCGTAGTTTATTGGTCTATTGAGTTTGTTTTAAATGTATAACCTTGATAAAACTTCAAAGGTCACAGGGTCAAGTATGTTTTAAAAAAATGACTAGTAATTAAGGCTCACATTATACACATTTACTATTTTTTCATATTATTCCCGACAAGAGATTGGACAGGGGTGCATCACGTGTCCACCGATAAAAACCGATATTGACTTGGAGCGCGTGATTTTTGTTAAATGACTGGGTGTTTCTAAAAATAGAATTATGACTTGTCTCCAAACGAACGCATCGTCCCGCTTCCGTAGATTTTTGCTGTGATTTTTTTTCAGATTGCTAACATTCCTCTTTTGAAAATAATAAAACAATTGTAGCCTTTGACTTCGGTCGATACCTGGATTTATCGACCTCAGCCAAAGGCTATAATTGAATAATACAGCTAAATAGGCATTAGATAATGCTTTACTAATACTAGTCACTTATAAAGTGCTATATATTGCTGAAATTAGCAGCACTAGAGCGTTTTGATCTAAAACACATATATAATAGAACTAAAAATATGCAATTATTAAATATAAAATATATAAAAAATACTTAGCCCAATTTTAAAGGATACTGCATTGTATCTTCTTTGAATACTGTTGGAATGTTAACAAAGTTTGAATAGTAAATTGCTTGAAATTCAAACTAACAATTTCTAATCTGTGATATATTGGTCTGTATGATTCCAGGGCGAGGTAGACGAGGAATTCACAGTTCTGTGGCTGGATACGACGGGTTTGTGCCGTACTCCGAGTCAAATATACCAGCGGTAAAGCCGCCCCTGCCCCCGGCCTACGAACCTGCGCTCCCTCCTCCGCCGTCTTACTCCTCACTGGGCGGGCGAACAAGTACTGGTATTAGCACCGAAGAAAACTATAGTCCCGCTCATACAACGCCGCCCGTTTCGTGACCACGACTCTACAAATTGTGTAATAACTTGGTATAGTATAAGAAATGTGGTATTACCGTAGTTTCAACAGGCAGTATTTTGAACCTGTGATTTCTAAAGCTTTTAAAAATCCTAACAGTGAGATTTCTATCTATTTTTAGAAAGGCCACATGAACTTTAATGATCTCAATAGTGAACACTGGAATTTCTGTATTTTTCAATTTCAAAGGTCTCGGCGAATCCCGAGATTTCTACAACCTCAATCGGTCGCCTCTTTTGTAACTTCAGTCTCCATAAGCTCTACTCGCGAGACTCCTTTAATTCCTATCTATATATTGTGACCACAGACATTTATAGAAATTATTGAAATCCTTCTCCACTTTTCAGACCTATGTACACGTATACGACTTGGCGTTGAAAACTTTGGTGGTTTTGTAAGCTGTGCCTTTATAGTGACTTTAAATTGGCAAAATGCGAAGCTATTTGAATAATTCCATTTGTCATTTGTTGTAACTGTTATAGATTTGTGTACAGTTTTATACCATATAGTCCATTGTTTCTGTTCTCATCCTTTATTTCAAATAATCGTTAGCCATTACTTTTGACAAAGCCATGTATCACTTCAAATTCGAATTATTCTAATGAAAGTGAAGGACTCTGATTGCTACAAGACCTTAATAACCACAAGTTGCGGGGCGGGGCGGGGCGGGGCGGGGCGGGGCGTTTTTGTATTTCTCTCCTTAAATTGTTTCAAATAGTAAACGATACAAATTCGTGTGATAAGTTAACCTATACAAATTGGAAATTCATAAAGTCTGTGACGTTTACGTCCATGGAAACTTTGATGTCATAAAATAATTTCATATCCAAATTAAATCATATATAATGAGACACATTTATTACCACTGAAACATGTTATTTCCGTACACTTGATTTGTATATAAATCTTCTTTTTTTTTATAGAAATTGTGTATATATTTTTTATAAACAAATGTAAATATTGTGCGAGACATTTAATACCATAAGACTCTTTGTATAAAAATTATCAGTCAAAAGATACAAGGTGTTTTTTTTTTGTTTTTTTTTTTGTTATTTGAACAAAAGGCCATAATTCTGAGAGGCGCATCAATCGGGAACTGTCGGCACTTTCAGTAAACGTGAAAATGTTCTCGTTTACGGAACGTGCCGACGGCTCCCGATTGAGAGGCGCACTAGACACTCCGCCTTATATGTTCATCGTATGCATCACAAGTTTGGTGAGTGTAGATGACAGATACGCAATTTGTTGTGATTGTACTAGGGAATTTATAAATGTATCGGAATCTTTATTAATCTGAACGACAAGGTATTTGACACTTAACAGTCTGGACAACGATGAGACTTCAGAAAGTTCATCGAACAATCATGCCGGTAGATAAGAACGGCAGATAGCGGTGTTACGCGACATATCAGCGGAAATAAGCGGTGTAACGCGAAATATCAACGGAGGAAGCGGTGTTACGCGAAATATCAACGGATGTAAGCGATGTAACGCGAGATTTCATCGGAAGTAAGCGATGTAACGCGATGTATCAACAGAAATAAGCGGTGTTACGCGAAATATCAACGGAAGTAAGCGGTGTAACGCGAAATATCAACGAAAAAAGCGGTGTAACACGAAATATCAACGGAGGTAAGCGATTTAACGCGAGATTTCAACGGAAGTAAGCGATGTTACGCGAAATATCAACGGAAGTAAGCGGTGTAACGCGAAATATCAACGAAAGAAAGCGGTGTAACGCGAAACATCAACGGAAGTATGCGATGTACTTCGAAATATCAACGGAAGTAAGCGATGTAACGCGAAATATCAAGGGAGGTAGGCAAAGAAACGCGAGATTTCAACGGAAGTAAGCGGTGTATAACGCGAAATATCAACGGAAGTAAGCGGTGTAACGCGAAATATCAACGAAAGAAAGCGGTGTAACGGAAACATCAACGGAAGTATGCGATGTACTTCGAAATATCAACGGAAGTAAGCGATGTAACGCGAAATTTCAAGGGAGGTAGGCAAAGTAATCAACGGAGGTAAGCGGTGTTACGCGTGCAACGCGATGTATCAACGGAAATAAGCGGTGTAACGCGAAATATCAACGGAAGTAAGCGGTTTAACGCGAAATATCAACGGAAGTAAGCGGTGTAACGCGAAATATCAACGGAGGTAAGCGGTGTTACGCGAAATATCAACGGAAATAAGCGGTGTTACGCGAAATATCAACGACAAAAGCGGTGTAACGCGAAATATCAACGGAAGTAAGCGGTGTAACGCGAAATATCAACGGAGGTAAGCGGTGTTACGCGAAATATCAACGGAGGTAAGGGATTTAACGCGAGATTTTAACGGAAGTAAGCGATGTAACACGAAATATCAACGGAAGTAAGCGGTGTAACGCGAAATATCAACGGAAGTTAGCGGTGTTACGCGAAATATCAACGGATGTAAGCGATGGAACGCGAGATTTCAACGGAAGTAAGCGATATAACGCGATGTATCAACGGAAATAAGCGGTGTAACGCGAAATATTAACGGAAGTAAGCGGTTTAACGCGAGATTCCAACGGAAGAAAGCGATGTAACGCGAAATATCAACGGAAGTAAGCGGTGTTACGCGAAATATCAACGGAAATAAGCGGTGTTACGCGAAATATCAACAGAAGTAAGCGATGTACTTCGAAATACCAACGGAACTAAGCGATGTAACGCAAAATATCAACGGAAGTAAGCAAATTAACGCGAGATTTCAACGAAAGTAAGCTATGTAACGCGAGATTTCAACGAAAGTAAGCGGTTTAACGCGAAATATCAACGAAAGTAAGCGGTGTAACGCGAAATATCAACGGAAGTAAGCGATGTAACGCGAAATATCAACGGAAGTAAGCAAAGTAACGCGAGATTTCAACGGAAGTAAGCGGTGTAACGCGAGATTTCAACGGAAGTAAGCGGTGTAACGCGAAATATCAACGGAGGTAAGCGGAGTAACGCGAAATATCAACGGAAGTAAGCGGTGTAACGCGAAATATCAACGGAAGTAAGCGGTGTAACGCGAAATATAAACGGAAGTAAGCGATGTACTTCGAAATATCAACGGAAGTAAGCGATGTAACGCGAAATATCAACGGAAGTAAGCAAAGTAACGCGAGATTTCAACGTAAGTAAGCGGTGTATAGCGCGAAATAAGAGCACCGTTAATAACCCGCAGCAACACTACGAAACTGTTACCCCCCGAATGAAAGCGCTATACTATTTACCAATTAAATGTTTTGTATGATAACGTGTTTATATATATATATATAAATATAGAATCCTCTCCTCGTGGAGTGATTACACACCGATTGTGCCTCGGATTTCACCAACATGTATCCCTATAGTGTTTTTTTTTATCTATTATCCGATTCATGTTTATTACTTATTGGAGTTGGTAGGCAAAGCACTTTTATATTGTTCTATTCTATTGTCATTTTGCAATATGTTTGTAATATAATGTGCTTAATGTAGCTGTTACATCATACAATTTCGATACAATTAGAGTAAGTTTGAATTGATAGTAGTCTTTAAAATGTTTTGTAGTACCACTGTAATTTTGTGATTCTACTTTGTAGTACAACATTGCTGTACATTTTTATACTGTTTTGCCATGTGATCTCCCTCCCTACATTTCATTTTGTTCGTTTTTGAAATAAAAAATAAAAAAAAATAAAAAATGTTTTATGTTTTTATTTGCTAACCAAAAAAGCGTCGCCTGCAAAAATTATGAAGTTTCGTCAAATAATGTTAAGAACCAAAGTCACCATCCGGATAACGGGCAAATTGACGGACGAATAAACGGACGGACGATCCACGTGTCTGATATTGGTCTCAATTTTGTGATAGGTTAAAAAGAATGTATGGCAAAAACAGTATAGCGATAGTAATATGTTGTTTTACTTTTAAGATAGCTAGATCTATATCAGTATACGAATTTGCATATAAAACAACATCTCGTAGCCGTGCAACCACGTCACGAAACTTCGTGAGCAAATGTGATTATCATGACGTCACACTAAGTTAAAAAAATGTAAGGTATATATGAGGTATTATGACGTCATAGATTAATAAAATATTCCCGTGCCTTGAGGATGTGACAGAGAAATCTCCAACCTGAAGGGTGATGTTTTTTGGTTGTCTAACCCGAGGCTTTGCCGAGGGTTAGGCAACCAAACATATCACCCGGAGGGTTGGAGATTTCTCTGTTACACCCTCAAGGTAGGGGATGATTATTTTTCTCCCATCCTATTATTTCAGTCACAGCTCCACCGACGGTAGTGTGCCATGTTTGTAAACAAAAACACATGCGGGGTATGTTTATCGTCATTTACTTTTGATGACGTCACAATTACCGATGACGGATTTTAATGAAGTCACAATTGAACACGTGCTAATCGGCACGAGGCTATCTCCCCCTAGGGGGTGATAAGCTGATCTTTCCCGGCTAAAACGGGAGACACACATGTGAAGGGTGGGAGAAAAGTGCATGAACACCACAGAGTCAACAAACACGCAGATAGATCATCAAACATTTGTTCATGGGTTGTTTTGGGTTTGTTTCTCAAACGTTGACGGGCACAAAATATCCATCCTGGCATGGACGAAAAAGAAATGAAAGATATACCACCACAAGTTCCCTTTGGCAATACGTATTTCTGCCTGATGAATTGTTCAACAACCACGTGGACTGAAGGTTTTCTGCACCTACCCCCACTGGAAACGGGACACAAAAGGAGTTAGTTGGATCAGGGACAATGACTAAATTTACCCGTGCCCACCACGACCTCCAACTCCACTTCCGTCTGGGGCCAGGCCCTTACTTCGCCTTCTACCACCTCTTCCGCCTTCTACTACTTCTGGTTCATCTGATAAGTAAGTTCTCATTGGTTTCATCTTCAGGGCATTCGACAATTCAATGACGGTCTGGTTCGGTGTCCAAAAACGTCGAAGATCAACAATAATGTATCCTTACTTGAACGAAGAAGAAATGAAAGATATATGCCACCATAAGTTCCCATTTGAAAGATCCATTTCCGTCTAGAATGAAGATTTCTTACCTACCCCCACTAGCAACGAGGCAGGAGAGGAATTTGTTGGATCCGGGACCGCCACCACCACCTCCAACTCCACTTCCGGTGCTTCCACAATCTGCTACTTCAGGCTCCTCTCCACACTAACCTGTTATCTCTGCTCAAGTGTTCAAATTACTTTCTTTCATCTTCTTCAAGAAACATGTCTAATCAGCTGACGTGAACACCTGGATTAGCAGGATGGCAGTTATACAGAAGACTAACGGAAGAATGTTCACAGGATTCCAAAAATGAGAGTAATAGACGACAAGTTATTTTTGTTTGGACACGAAATTCACCGTTACGTTGCCCGACTCCAAACTGACGTCTGAATGTTAGAGTATTGATCATGAGAAGTAAGATTTGATGCGGAACAGTGAGAGTCAGAAAGACGTGACATGTCAGTATTGTATGGATATCTATATGCAGAGTGTTCTGTTAACAACATTTTAAGTGATAGCGATGATGACGTTGATACAATTAGATCACGTGAAATTATGTTATTTTAAT
Organism: Mizuhopecten yessoensis; assembly: GCF_002113885.1. Classification (NCBI taxonomy): domain Eukaryota; kingdom Metazoa; phylum Mollusca; class Bivalvia; order Pectinida; family Pectinidae; genus Mizuhopecten; species Mizuhopecten yessoensis. The sequence continues at coordinate 514,849 of NW_018404455.1, forward strand.
TCATTAAATATTCTGTGCAATTGGGTATAATTTGTTAGGTATCTCTTTTTTTTGTAGTTTTTATATATATATCGTTATATTTATTATTGGTCTATGATATTTCAACAAAGAATTAAGTCACGTGCAGCCTCTTGCCATTTGTAAATATTTGACCATAAGCATTTCTGGTCAAGCGCATACCATCTCTTCGGGTTCGTGGTAAGTGGTACAATGTACCTTCGACCGAACATCGAAGAAACCCGTTGAAGCGCATTGAACTTTTTAAATAACGTGTATGACACTCTCGGCGTGAAATATCCTATTGCACGAATTCCCAAACTAAACAAAATATATCGCTAATCATGAATTGCAAACACGGATTTTTCTTTATCAGAGCATGTGTATACGTTATGATATCAGAATAACTATGTTATAAGTCTGTTAACCTCAATAAGCATATTATTGTTCTGTGTGAATCATAGATCCCTAAAGGAAATTATGTGAAATTTTAAATACATTTTCCCACTTCGACCTTTCCTACTAGACAAGGTCATTTATTTGGACAGCCTTTCATCCCAGTAACCTATAGGCAAAGTATTGCCACTCCATGCCTGGTGGTTCATAATGAAAAGTCGGATGTATTTTGACCCCGGTCACCTTGAATAAGGGTCAAGGTAATTTATTTGAACAAAGTTTGTATTCCTTTACACCAGGAAGCCACATACCTAACATCAATACCAAAGGCATCAAGCTTCATTAAACGTTTTTGATACTATTCAACTTTTTAACCTTTAGTGTAGCTCAATGTCATTTATTTGAGCAAAACTTGCTATCCCTAAAAGGTTTCCTCAGCTACTTATATAACTTGCCAACCGGTGCTGCTCTGTGGCAGAAGCTTAGTCTCTGCTTTATAAGTGTATAGAGTAATTGTCATACATATATCGCATTAAATAGATTTATTTTTCCAAAGCGACTGTTTAGTATTATTTGGATAACACCAATGGTAGAGTTTAGTATTATTTGTATAACACCAATGGTAGAGTTTAGTATTATCTGGATAACACCAATGGTAGAGTTTAGGATTATTTGGATAACACCAATGGTAGAGCTTAGTAGTATTTGGATAACACCAATGTTTAGTATTATTTGGATAACACCAAAGGTAGAGTTTAGTAGTATTTGGATAACACCAATGGTAGAGTTTAGCAGTATTTGGATAACACCAATGGTAGAGTTTAGTATTATTTGGATAACACCAATGGTAGAGTTTAGGAGTATTTGGATAACACCAATGGTAGAGTTAAGTATTATTTGGATAACACCAATGGTAGAGTTTAGTATTATTTGGATAACACCAATGGTAGAAACCGGTATACTTTTATAACTTCAGCCGAGAACTAATTTTATTCAGTATTGTTACTCTCATGTTCACCGCCTTTAACTCATTCACCACTGAAATTTCGTAATGGACTATTTAAACCTTTGGATTGGAAGAGTTCAAATGTGTCTTCAGTGGTGAAGGAGTTAAATAACACCCTTTCCTCTCTATTCCATATTACTTTTATGTTGTGTAGAATGTCAACATTTTTTACCCAATGTTTTATTTGGTCTTTTCAAATTTCATTATACATGTATGTGAATTCCAAATAGACACAGAAGCCTCCAAACTGCCCTAAAGTCGCAAACCATGGATTAGAAATAGTTTGCAATGTAATAATTCTTACATGTACATATAGAGCAACACATCAGAAACAGTCCGGGACTGTTGGAATCACCTTGGCCTACCCCTACAAATCTGTCAATAAATCACAGCGGCCATGTTTGATGACTGATGCACATCTACATATATACATATCAATAGTCAGGTCAAGTTTCATTTTCATCAGACAAGCAGTTTTGGAGGAAATGTCCGAAAACAAGAAGGAGAACAAGAAGACAAAGAAGAAGAAGAAAATTAAACCTACAAGTTCCCCACTTAGTTTGGGGGAGTAAACAAGAGGCCCAATGGGCCTGCATCGCTCACCTGGTATTAATCTCACACTTGTAATCTTAAAAGTGGACTAAAATACAGCTACAGGCAGAATATCAGTGTGACCTTGAATGTCAAACAATGACATTAGGTTGAAAGTGGGTCAAGGTCAATCATTTGAACAAATTTGGTAGCCCTGATTGCTACAGACCAAATATCAGTACCCTGGGCCTTTTGGTTATTGAGAAGAGGTTGTTTGAAGATTTTAAGACATTTGACACCTGTGGCCTTGAAAGTTGGTCAAGGTCATTCATTTGAACAAACTTGGTAGCCCTTCATCCCAGCTTGCGCCTGGCCAAATATCATCACCCTAGGCCTTTTTGTTACTGAGAAGAAGTTGTTTAAAGTAAAATGTTTACGACGGACGGACGGACAGACGGACGGACGGACGGACGGATGACGCACCATGCCATAAACTCACTTGGCCCTTCGGGCCAGACGAGCTAATAAAAACAAAATGAAAATCATTTAAGACATATAAAATATTTATTATATATTGATAAACCAGGCAAAATGTTTAGAAAAGGAATGTTCACAGATAACATACATATGAGATTCACCTGCCAATACATAGAAACTTCATACAAGTACAACTCAAGCTTTAGCATCAGTAAAAGCTTTGTGTGAACAATAGTTTCTTAAAATCAACGACAATGAAATCAAAGGACATTGTACACATATATGTAAATTGTATGTATGGCAAAAGGAAGTTATCTCCCTTACTACCATTCATGTTTCCTCCATCAATATATTTTTTACACATAGAGTGTTTTAATCATTTAGACATTCAATCTTCAAATGAAACTGGATAATTTGAGAAATCACACTCAAATGTAATTCTACAATGAACATATTCTTGAATTGAGCAAAAATATCAAAATTGTTGTTAACCAACATTTTAGTTCGTTCCCTTAGTCAGAAAGACAATAACCCTAACAGGAGTAGGGGTGTCCTGAGATTGAACAGGACATTGACAGGAGTAGGGGTGTCCTGAGATTGAACAGGACACTGACAGGAGTAACTCTGAATTGAACATGACACTAACGATGTAAAGTTAGAACAGGACATTGACAGGAGTAACTCTGAATTGAACAGGACACTAACGATGTAAAGTTAGAATTAACATGTAGAACTCTTTGTAGTACATTTTTTTGTATGAAACAAGATGTAGAAAACATGACGACCTTCATACAAATATATCATATCATCAATAAGGAGTGAAAAGCCCTTAGCATTGCATCTAGTGTAATTGTTTATGAAGTTTTACCTGTCTCAAATGAATCCTACATCAATTGCATACCTGCTTATTTTGACCCTAAAACATCAAATCTTACCTGTTCTCTGGACTGAACAGAGACTACATTAGCAAGGGACCTCCTTTTCTACAGAAACTGTCTAAACACAACTTTCAACATCTGATAGGTCAGATTATTTTTGAAGAGCTGTAACTCTAAAGACAAGAGTACATCTGACCCACAGCCAGTGGTATGAACAGAACAGAGTACATCTGACCCACAGCCAGTGGTATGAACAGAACAGAGTACATCTGACCCACAGCCAGTGGTATGAACAGAACAGAGTACATCTGACCCACAGCCAGTGGTATGAACAGAAGATATTTAAGGTAATTTTGGACAGTTTTCCTTGTTAACTGGGACAGAGGAAACATATGTAAAGATATTTAACTACCAAAAAACAATAATCAGGAATAAATATTTTTTGATAACATCACAAAATCTTAATAAACAAACACCAGTAACACCAAAATGTGAATATACTTCAGAGGACCAACAACTGACCCTGAAAATGTATTTAATTTATTACATGTACTTGGATTGAAGGAAAAACAACTCTTCAAAGTTTACGAAATGTAAATAATAATGAACAGAAATAAATTAATTGAACAAAGCATCTAATATCATTAAAGTACACCCTAAGACCTTACATATATCAGATCAATTCTAACAGAAAAACCTGGCTAACAATCTAAGAATAAACAAATAACAATAAAGTCAAATCCTCATTGTGTCCAAAATTCTCACACATAGAAATGTACTGTCAGGGGCTTAAACATTAAATATCTGGTACATAATTCTGTATTCTACTCTTTGAATGTAGTCTGCTGTAGAAACCTTAATCCGTCTTTTCGTATTGCAGAGTTATCTGCTCTTGTGAGCAGGTATTGATTGTTACGTCATTTGTTTGTGAGAGTAACGTCATAAATGTTTGAGAAAACAACGTAATTTTCTCACACAGACTAATGACGTAACAATGAATACCTGCTCACAAGAGCAGATAACTCTGCAAAACGAAAAGACGGAATACCCTAACTTACCATCTATTGCACTTACAAGCTGTGACAGGCTTCAACGTTGGTAGAAAAAACATACTGTAATGTGGTGGAAAATTGTTTTACTTTACTGTAACTATAGCCGTACCAATGTGATACATGTTTATACACTAACTCATCTACCCTTTCTCGTCGTCTATTATTGCACTTAGAAGCTGACAGTAACAGATAAATCTGAAGTATTTCTCCATACTTCATGGTAGTTATGGAGCTTGCTAACACTTGATTACATGGTAATATTGAAAACAAACGTTAACGAAAACTTAACCCAGATCCAAGAAGGACTATATACTATAAACTACTGCTTATGTCCGACTTCTACAGCTAAATATAAAATTATTACACAAAAAATAAAAAAAAATAGGACTTTTACAACTTAAACTACAAGAGTTCAGTCCCCTGCTGAGTTCCCGTCACTTTGTGTTTCATACAAATAGCGGTACTTTATCAACAAGCTAAAAAAAGCATTCCGGCGGATTACATTTCAAACTATATACTAGAAACAAATACGGGGCCGCTGTCGTTTATTGCAATCCAAACAGTTCGACAAGATGGACCAGGGATCTTCGCTGAGATGTGGATAGACCTTGCGATCATGTAAGCTTCGACAAAAACTTACAAGATGGCAAGCTTTGACAAAGACTTCCGAGACCTGTATTAACAATTGCAGGTCCATCAGGCTTTATCCCTAAAAGTTTATGATAAAATGTAGACAACCCACCAATTTGCCTGCAATAACACTGGATGAGCACATATCGTACTGTAAACTGATTACAACGTATCAAAAGTTTTACATGATGCACCGAATATAGGTATCGCACATGTCGCATCATTTCAAGACCGACTGGTTGTTTTGTCAAACTATCAAGGAGTATATAGCTTGTAAATTGACAAAAGGACAAGGCGGCTTTGAATCATTGCAACACATTCAATACGTACATTGTTTGGGTATAAGTAAAACTTATAGATACATACATATTTCCAAACTGATTAATCTTACTGAAGATAAACTGGTTACAAATGCTTTTTTTTCGTTTCGTTTTACCTGTGAGACAAGAACAGTACTTTTACAGCACAATCAAACTTTTACAATAGATATCATCAAACAGAGTTTGATAACAAGTCTAATGACACGTACTGAACCATCCCCGATTTGTGATATCTACTTTGGGCCGTGCTTCAGGGAAAAACAACAATTACCATATTCTTTCAACCTTATTACATAAACATGCTGATGTTGACATAAATAAGTGTGCTAGTCATATATCACTACTCTGTGGCATTACATGCCCGACACAACCGATATCACTTAACAAACGTGTAACAACACCACAACCACGTACCACCATCACGTGACACCCTTCAAACGGGATCACCTTAGGTAGTATCTACAAGGCTTGTATGTCCTAGAGGTAAATGAAAACTGAACCATGTGTAAATAAAAGAACACAAAAAAATCCTTTAAAGTCATGAGACCAATATTAGGTTTATCTGTACAACCGACTGTACAGTTCAGTTTCACAAAACAATGAAAGCATATTGTTATTGTCAAAATCTAGTTCATTACTGATCATAGTCCTTCAATACTTAAATGCGAAGAACAAATTAAGGGAAAACAAGAGGTTATTTTTATAGATTTTTCCATCAATCTTACACAACCATTTCTGACATATTGCACTAAGTAATGCAGTGTGTAGCTTAACGCTGATATATATATACGTTTTAAAAGCTTGGAGAATTATCAGTCTATAGAAATCCCAGCATTACATTAGTTCTTATAACATGAAATGGAGTTCACATCCTATTATTCTAAATTCATACATTACAATTGAAAATAAAAAGGCTAGGTTCAACTTTATTTATACGAGATTTGTTTTGATTGTAAGTTAAATTTCCGTAACAGTACCATTTTATGATGGGAAATTCACCACAGACACCAACCACATACATTAATTGCACAACAGGTGACGGGATAGAAATAATAATAAACACAACATATGCATATAGTACCGATATCATTTCACACATAGGCGAGACAAGGCTTTTGAAACCTACAGTACGAGCCATACATTACAGATACCCATACCACCGATAGAAATCTGGATTTCATATGAGAAAATATCAAATAAAATGATAACTTGTAAAAGAGAAACTTAAATAACAAACCAATCAATGCAATGCTGACAAGATAAAAAGGATTTTGCGTAGCGGTCTCTTTCTCCAGGGCAACTTATGTAAGACAAAGGAATTAGGTATATCTGATTATCAATCACTTCTCATACAGAAAGTCAGCTCTGACAAAAGTGATAGACTGTGTTTGAAATGAAATATGGAAAACTCTTGTTTTCTAAAATATTTTTTTACATTTAAGAGCACTGTAAAATGAAATAAGAGAAGAGATATATACCTAACAGATAGATGTGAATTTCTGTGTCAATATAGCAGGAGAGAGCACCAGGACAGGCAAATTATCCCATATCAGTTTATTGTGACTTCTAAAACTAAATTTATACTTCATGAATAGCTGAAAATAAACCTTAGTTTCAAACTCTGCCCATAAAATTTCAATTTTTATTCCGAAAATTTTAGCTCACTAACATTTTGGCAGTAAACAGCAGATGACCAATTAGAAGAAAATGTTCAAGCACTTTACAGCAATTTCATAAAATATATAAGGTGCTATATAGATGCTTAACATAATGATTACATATTTATAAATGATACTTGTTCATTAAATCATTATCATGCAGACCAAAAATACAAACTTCTAGCTATTTAAGTTTTTTTGAATACTAGTATATAATTAAATACCTGTAACAGAATATGAGAATCAGAACCTCTAATCCCTCTTTGTGACATCCAACTGTCACCAAGTGATGTTTTGTTTCACATGTTTCCTATCCTCTCCCCACACAACCGTGTTTCCTATCTTCTCCCCCCACACAACCGTGTTTCCTATCTGCTCCCCACACGACCGTGTTTCCTATCTTCTCACCACACAACCGTGTTTCCTATCTTCTCCACACACAACCGTGTTTCCTATCTTCTCACCACACAACCGTGTTTCCTATCTTCTACCCACACAATCGTGTTTCCTATCTTCTCCTCACACAACCGTGTTTCCTATCTTCTCACCACACAACCGTGTTTCCTATCTTCTCCTCACACAACCGTGTTTCCTATCTTCTACCCACACAACCATGTTTCCTATCTTCTCCCCACACAACAGTGTTTCCTATCTTCTCCCCACACAACCGTGTTTCCTATCTTCTCCCCACACGACCGTGTTTCCTGTCTTCTCCCCACACGACCGTGTTTCTAGTCTTCTCCCCACACAACCGTGTTTCCTATCTTCTCCCCACACAACCATTCCTAAGTTCTCTATACAACAGTAGATATACATGTACAGGTATATTAAACGAACAGTATGTTTATCCAGGTAGTATTGTAACAATGCTAAACTTATTGTTGAAGTGCTTGGATTTCAAATTGTATATAAAAAATGATAACATTTTTATCATGTGCGTATGCTTTAAAAACATTCAACATAGAACTGAAGAAAGATTTAGCTTTATCACAGCCTAGGCTAGCTAGCAGGCAGGATGGTGTACTGGGTGTAACGATATACCCATTCATAGACACATACCAATAATTTATCATGTTAATGCACTCAAAGATGTGCAAAATAAAGTTAAATACATGTTACATAGTAATTACTGAGATACAGGCATAAATTTCTTAAAAAGTTATGATAAATGATGTCATCTTACCAAAAACAAAAAAACCTTGCAAACAATTGATTTAACAGTGCATTTGTATATTACTAGAATTTATATAACCACAATAAGATACAACACATTGGACAAAAGTTAAATGCAACAAGTTATCTATTTTCTCATTTGAATTGTGCCAGCGTCAGGATACAAAGGGCATTGTATCAGCATACAGATTTTATAGAGATGTATATCGTAAGGGCATTGTATCAGTATACAGATTGTATAGAGATGTATATCGTAAGGGCATTGTATCAGTATACAGATTGTATAGAGATGTATATCGTAAAGTCAGTGTAACCTTACACCCCTAGCTATATAACACTTAGGAAAGGTCACTTGTTTGTCACCAACACAACCTTGCGGACAGTAACCCTGCGTGTTCCACAGATCACAATGTCTTGTGGAGAGATCAGTTTGATCTCCTCTAAAATAATATATATCGCCATTAACATATACACAGGCTCACACCCAGGTCTGGTGATTCAAAACAAGTTTAGTATACCTTATAAAACAAATATTGAAAAATCAATTAGTGGGGAGGAAGGGGAACGTTCAACTTTTAAAAAAATTTGAATTAGAAATTCTTGAATTAAAGTAATTTTAAATTTTCAATATTCACCAATCTTGAAAAAAACATCAATGAATAGTCCACATTTATATGATAACTATAAACACCGTCCTGAGACGTGATTATGGGTAGAGACGTTAAAAAGAATGGGACCATCTGTGTAACGTATCTAGTACATTATTAAGGCTGTATGCTACAATACCCATTGGGACAATCATCTCATTTCTAAAACAGTTCTATTATAAAATGTGAAGCCTCTTTCAGGAAAAGACTTACAAAGCTACCAGTAAATAAAAGAGTTCTCTTCACCACAGGAATATGTCATAGCAAAAATTGAAGGCACAAAATAAGCTATTTCAAGTAAAAGAAAAAATAGACAAAATGCTAGGCTGATATATGTACTTGAAAATCACTGAGTAGCAAAACCCAATTTCAAAGCTGATCATTTTTTTCCGTTACGCTTCCGCATGATTCTTTTGATTTACAAGAAAGTATCAAACAAGTCTACTATAGAGCCCTTTATTCTGTCCTGGCATGTTTTAGGAGTGCACAGAATGTAATTGAGCATAACCCATGGACTTTCGACGATGATGTAACCCAAGATCCAACACAAATCATAGGTATCATGTGTAAGGTAGCATAAATCCGTAAGGGAGATAAATCTAACACAAATCATAGGTATAATGTGAAAGGTAGCATAGGTATAATGTGTTAGGTAGCATATAGCCTTAAGGGAGATAACTCTTACACAAATCGTAGGTATATGTAGCTCTTTCTGCCTTGTAGATAAAAACCAGAAATCTTAATCCTGTGTTACATACCTATAGGATGTACACATAGATACTGGCTTTATGTGGTCTATAATCATGTTAAGGTAACAGAAGTGACAAATTAAACCTCAAAAAAGAAAATAACAGAAAAATTACATAAACACAGTTAAATATAATTCTGATCAGATAAAATGTATCAAAAACATGTATAATTGACTCGGCGCCATGGAATCGAAGACAAATTAAGAAATTATTCATGGTACATTTTACATGAATCACAACATCAAGATACGGTAAGTGTTTTTTTTAAAATATGATACACCCTCTTAACATAAATATTTGAATTTGCAAGAAAATAAATGACCCCCCCCCCCCCCCCCCAAAAAAAAAAAAGATTATCACTTGTTAACTTACTGAGGATAAACTTGTTACTGCTCAAGGTCATAATGAAAACATTAAACTCAGATTTTGTGATATAACATAGATCTACATGGAAATTATAAAGATACATTCTGTTTTATTTAAATAGAAAAAATGGAATCAGAAAAAAACCCTTAATAACAGGAAATATTTAGTAATATTTAGTTCCTTACCTGCAGTGGTTACTACTTTGAAAAAAAGTGGTCACCCATGTTTTTAATATTTAATTGTCCATTTAACTGATACGAAAGTTTATCAAACAAACAAGCTCATGTAAGAAAAACAGAAATAATAACTATTTGAAAGAAAAAAAACAAAGAAACAAAAAAATATTTTTTGGGACCAATCAACATTGATGCATTTTGAGATGACATTAAGATTAGGGAGAAACAATTTTATCACAAATGTCACATAAGATGTCAAGCTTACTGAGTTAATCTGACATTTATCTGACTTGTCTCCCTTTACGTTCCTCTCCGTTTTCTGATGTGGAAAGTAGCCACCCTTTCAAATTTTTCCTTGTTTTTCACAACAGGCCTGCAGGAACATCATTAGTAAGAAATCCTTTGTGAAAACCTCCTCTGTGGAGCGGCCCACTAACAATCAATATAAACAGTTAATCAATGCTAAATGTCATTTGGTCCCATCATGTCCACCGACCCGTTCTGTCAAATATGGACATGTCTAGCTGTTTCCATGGTTACAGACATGTCTAGCTGTTTCCATGGTTACAGACATGTCAAGCTGTTTCCATGGTTACGTTAGTGGGATTTTTTCACCATTGGATGGCTCAAATGGATTCTCATCGTCCTAAAATAAAGAGGGAAGAAATTAAATTCTAAAGCCAACATGCTACAGGTGTCAGATGAAACTGATACAACGTGAATGTAACATGAACAGAAATACTGCTGTTCTGTGTAAAGTTACCAGAAATACTGCTGTTCTGTGTAAAGTTACCAGAAATACTGCTGTTCTGTGTAAATTTACCATAAGTAGAAGAAATATTATATGTATGTTCATGTTTATGTAATTTAAGATACAGGTAGTTGAATTTTAAGAACAATATGTAAATCCTTCTCATCCTATCCCAGTGAAGTTCTAGCACTGAAAACCTCTGTTCAGCAGCTGTTAGATTTGTTGTTTAACATTGAGCTATATTGTGTGAGCATAACAACGATAGGTCACAGGCTTAAGCCCACAGGTAATTGTTTTATATACATTGTGATCTGTGAGCATAACAACGAAAGTCACTGATAGGTCACAGGCTTAAGCCTGCAGGTAATTGTTTTATATACATTGTGATCTGTGAGCATAACAATGAAAGTCACTGATAGGTCACAGGCTTAAGCCCGCAGGTAATTGTTTTATATACATTGTGATCTGTGAGCATAACAACGAAAGTCACTGATAGGTCACAGGCTTAAGCCCGCAGGTAATTGTTTTATATACATTGTGATCTGTGAGCATAACAACGAAAGTCACTGATAGGTCACAGGCTTAAGCCCGCAGGTAATTGTTTTATATACATTGTGATCTGTGAGCATAACAACGAAAGTCACTGATAGGTCACAGGCTTAAGCCCGCAGGTAATTGTTTTATATACATTGTGATCTGTGAGCATAACAACGAAAGTCACTGATAGGTCACAGGCTTAAGCCCGCAGGTAATTGTTTTATATACATTGTGATCTGTGAGCATAACAACGAAAGTCACTGATAGGTCACAGGCTTAAGCCCGCAGGTAATTGTTTTATATACATTGTGATCTGTGAGCATAACAATAAAAGTCACTGATAGGTCACAGGCTTAAGCCCACAGGTAATGGTTTTATATACATTGTGATCTGTGAGCATAACAATAAAAGTCGCTGATAGGTCACAGGCTTAAGCCCGCAGGGAATTGTTTTATATACATTGTGATCTGTGAGCATAACAACGAAAGTCACTGATAGGTCACAGGCTTAAGCCCGCAGGTAATTGTTTTATATACATTGTGATCTGTGAGCATAACAACAAAAGTCACTGATAGGTCACAGGCTTAAGCCCACAGGTAATGGTTTTATATACATTGTGATCTGTGAGCATAACAACGAAAGTCACTGATAGGTCACAGACTTAAGCCCGCTGGTAATTGTTTTATATACATTGTGATCTGTGAGCATATGATTTTAAAAGAGTTCTTGTAAATTCACAGGATATGAAACAAATCTATAAATAATATATCAATTAAAACCTTATAGTGAAATCTGTGTAAGTCTGATGTTAGTTTATACCAGAGGTATGCTAGTATAATACATGTATTTGAGAACCAATACTACCACCTTTAAATATTAACTTCAAGCACCGAAATAAAAAAGCAAAGCATGCATGTAGGTTGAAATGACGAATGATGGATTAATCTTCATTCAAGGTGAGAAAACAAAACAAGAAACAGATTAAGAAAGAATTACATAAAAAAGAAATAACTAAATAAAAGCAAAGAAGAAATAGGTGAATTTAATTCATATACTGAAAAATTGATATGTCACTTGATCAAGAATGTTTCGTCTATCAATAGAGAGTGTATACACACTTTGTGGAATAGGTTACTCGTAGGATGTAGATCTAGCCCCCTCTCCTGTTATAGAGACTGTATACACACTGTGTGGAATAGGTTACTCATAGGGTGTAGATCTAGCCCCCTCTCCTGTTATAGATAGAGAGTGTATACACACTGTGGTGAATAGGTTACTCGTAGGGTGTAGATCTAGCCCCCTCTCCTGTTATAGAGACTGTATACACACTGTGTCCAATAGGTTACTCGTAGGGTGTAGATCTAGCCCCCTCTCCTGTTATAGATAGAGAGTGTATACACACTGTGTGGAATAGGTTACTCGTAGGGTGTAGATCTAGCCCCCTCTCCTGTTATAGATAGAGACTGTATACACACTGTGTGGAATAGGTTACTCGTAGGGTGTAGATCTAGCCCCCTCTCCTGTTATAGATAGAGAGTGTATACACACTGTGTGGAATAGGTTACTCGTAGGGTGTAGATCTAGCCCCCTCTCCTGTTATAGATAGAGACTGTATACACACTGTGTGGAATAGGTTACTCGTAGGGTGTAGATCTAGCCCCCTCTCCTGTTATAGATAGAGACTGTATACACACTGTGTGGAATAGGTTACTCGTAGGGTGTAGATCTAGCCCCCTCTCCTGTTATAGATAGAGAATGTATACACACTGTGTGGAATAGGTTACTCGTAGGGTGTAGATCTAGCCCCCTCTCCTGTTATAGATAGAGAGTGTATACACACTGTGTGGAATAGGTTACTCGTAGGGTGTAGATCTAGCCCCCTCTCCTGTTATAGATAGAGACTGTATACACACTGTGTGGAATAGGTTACTCGTAGGGTGTAGATCTAGCCCCCTCTCCTGTTATAGATAGAGAGTGTATACACACTGTGTGGAATAGGTTACTCGTAGGGTGTAGATCTAGCCCCCTCTCCTGTTATAGATAGAGACTGTATACACACTGTGTGGAATAGGTTACTCGTAGGGTGTAGATCTAGCCCCCTCTCCTGTTATAGATAGAGACTGTATACACACTGTGTTCAATAGGTTACTCGTAGGGTGTAGATCTAGCCCCCTCTCCTGTTATAGATAGAAACTGTATACACACTGTGTCGAATAGGTTAAGATCTAGCCCCCTCTCCTGTTAGGTCAGTATTGAGTCACACAGATGACTCAGCTGGTGTCCCCCTATTTCACACAGTGTGTATACACTTTCTATCAATAGGCGAAACATCCCAGGTCGAGTGACATATTAAACATACAATTTTATCTCATTGTTTTACAGGTAAACAATACAAATCGCTCATTCAGTCATAGCTTGACAAAGGGACCAGTCGGTCTCACTCACTCATAGCTTGACAAAGGGACCAGTCGGGCTCACTCAGTCATAGCTTGACAAAGGGCCCAGTCGGTCTCACTCAGTCATAGCTTGACAAAGGGACCAGTCAGTCTCACTCAGTCATAGCTTGACAAAGGGCCCAGTCGGTCTCACTCAGTCATAGCTTGACAAAGGGCCCAGTCGGTCTCACTCAGTCATAGCTTGACAAAGGGCCCAGTCGGTCTCACTCAGTCATAGCTTGACAAAGGGACCAGTCAGTCTCACTCAGTCATAGCTTGACAAAGGGCCCAGTCGGTCTCACTCAGTCATAGCTTGACAAAGGGACCAGTCGATCTCACTCAGTCATGGCTTGACAAACGGACCAGTCGGTCTCACTCAGTCATGGCGTGACAAAGGGACCAGTCGGTCTCACTCAGGCATGGCTTGACAAAGGGACCAGTCGGTCTCATTCAGTCATGGCTTGACAAAGGGACCAGTCGGTCTTATTCAGTCATGGCTTGACAAAGGGACCAGACGGTCTCACTCAGTCATGGCTTGACAAAAGGACCAGTCGGGCTCACTCCGTCATGGCTTGACAAAGGGACCCGTCGGTCTCACTCAGTCATGGCTTGACCAAGGGACCAGTCGGTCTCACTCAGTCATAGCTTGACAAAGGGACCAGTCAGTCTCACTCAGTCATAGCTTGACAAAGGGCCCAGTCGGTCTCACTCAGTCATAGCTTGACAAAGGGACCAGTCAGTCTCACTCAGTCATAGCTTGACAAAGGGACCAGTCGGTCTCACTCAGTCATGGCTTGACAAAGGGACCAGTCGGTCTTAGTACGTTGTGACACGTTTGATCGTACATTGTTTGTGTATAAGGTGAAACTTTAATATAAAATATTTCCAAACTGATGAATCTCATGGAAAACCTTCAAAATATTGTCTACATTCTACAAGTTCCTCTTTCAAACCACATGTAGCAAATCTTTTGAACAAACTACCCAACGATACAAAATCCAAGCCAACAACATCACAATTTAAACACTCTCTGTTTGAAAACAACCCTCAAAGATTTAAGTAAACATTTTCTGCAATTTTGACCATGTAAAATAAGAAACAAAGTCAGTGTACTTAACTCTGATCTATATAGGAAAATCTTAGTACATATCGGTCATGTGAATGTGGACCTCTAAGACACAACCCATTTTTTCTCTTATCACAATGACAGACTCATCATGCGAAATGAACTTATCTGGTATACCAATATTACACCTGAGCACCTACTGAATGGTGACATGAATCTTGACACTAACTCCAAACCTAAACTCTGCAAATCTGTACAAGTATGTATCAGCTATTCCAAACGGTTTGCCAATACCTAAATGCTGTTTTAATGACTTCAGTATGGCTCGACTTGGGGACAGAACCCATCACCTTCCTCACTTGGACAAACACCAGTGCCAAATGCAAGGTATTAAAGCATTATTAATGAAGCTAGATTCAACAGTGCTTGAAATGTAACTTGAATAACAGAATTTCCACCTACTCCGGGATACAAGGATGAGAGTAAATCTGTCACCATGGCTACCATCCACCTGTTGGATCACTACTTACAGAAAAGAAGTCATCACCGGTCTGTTGATGTGAAAATGATAATAATAATAACCAATAATAAATAATAATACTGTAGAATCATTTATTTTGTGGGGTTAAAATTTCGTGGTTTTCATATACTAGCCTGTTTCAAGGACATTATATTTTGCTGATTTAATTTCTTGGATTTTTGTTATCCACGAAATAAACGAAATTTAATGTCCCACGAGAGTTTATGATTTTACAGTATGCAACATTTATATTTATATGTTGAGGGAAAAATAATGAGGGGAAAATGGACTACACAATACATTACAAGAACAGACACTTAGTGTATACCGTGCACAAGGTTAATGTACAACTCAACCAAATATTGATAAAGTGCTCAAACACAATTAACTAGACATACAAAATTAATGATGTCTGTAAAATAGAATGAATTGATATGTGAGTGATTGTATAAGACTCAGTGATTATAAATTAGTATGACACCTATAGCCCATACGCTGGAACCTCGGTAATTCTGATGTTATAAACTGGAAAACTTTATATATCATTACTAATAATTGATAATTCTGATTTGATAACCCAGAACGTTTTATATCGGAACACATGTACCAACATCCAGCAGGCCCAGCTTCAATAGCATCCCTTATTGAATTATTTCTCATTAGCAGGCAGACTGGAATGAAAGAAATATCTTACAGAATTTTTTCTTAATCTGGCAATGCTTTCTAATAGAAAAAAATCCCTATTTTACGTAATTTTCTTTAGTAATTTAAGGAAAATTAGTGAAACTGGGTAGAACCATTTTCCATCAATTTTTCTTCATTTCATTCACCCCTGAAATTTCATGATGATTTATTCCAAACTTTGAATTGGAAAGGTTCAAATGTGTCTTCAGGGGTGAATGAGTTAATTATTTAATATTCGTTGTGAGGAGAGCAGACTTCCAATTAACGAGGTATCTGTGTCCACTCCAGTGCAGGTTGATGTTGATATATAGTAATGTTTAGTAAAGACATGCTGAGGTTGTTAGACATAGTTAGTCAGGAGTAAGGTGTGTGATGCTTGTTGATGATATGGTATGTGTATAACTTGTTTGATATATAGTAAAGTTTAGTAAAGACATGCTGAGGTTGTTAGACATAGTTAGTCAGGAGTAAGGTGTGTGATGCTTGTTGATGATATGGTATGTGTATAACTTGTTTGATATATAGTAAAGTTTAGTAAAGACATGCTGAGGTTGTTAGACATAGTTAGTCAGGAGTAAGGTGTGTGATGCTTGTTGATGATATGGTATGTGTATAACTTGTTTGATATATAGTAAAGTTTAGTAAAGACTTGCTGAGGTTGTTAGACATAGTTAGTCAGGAGTAAGGTGTGTGATGCTTGTTGATGATATGGTATGTGTATAACTTATTGATATATAGTAAAGTTTAGTAAAGACTTGCTGAGGTTGTTAGACATAGTTAGTCAGGAGTAAGGTGTGTGATGCTTGTTGATGATATGGTATGTGTATAACTTATTGATATATAGTAAAGTTTAGTAAAGACTTGCTGAGGTTGTTAGACATAGTTAGTCAGGAGTAAGGTGTGTGATGCTTGTTGATGATATGGTATGTGTATAACTTATTGATATATAGTAAAGTTTAGTAAAGACTTGCTGAGGTTGTTAGACATAGTTAGTCAGGAGTAAGGTGTGTGATGCTTGTTGATGATATGGTATGTGTATAACTTATTGATATATAGTAAAGTTTAGTAAAGACTTGCTGAGGTTGTTAGACATAGTTAGTCAGGAGTAAGGTGTGTGATGCTTGTTGATGATATGGTATGTGTATAACTTGTTTGACCTTCGGTTGTGCTTTTGTCTTTGATGTTTTTCTGTTTGGGATCGTGTAGGCAGTGTGTTCGTGAGTGATGATGCAGGGGGTGCCTTCATTTATCTGTTGAACGGTACGGGGACGTGTGCTTCTTTTGGTTTTTAGTTTCTGTAACAGCAATGCAAATTATTTCAAATGCTTCTAACTGTAGTGTCAACATTCTTAGTGATAAGTGCCTAACTGTGGTATCAATATCCTTAGTGTCTTAACCACGAGTGTCTAAGAGTGGTGTAAAGAACTTCATGACAAGTGCCTAACTTTTCTGTGCCGACAGCTTACCTTTCCCCTCTTGCCACGCAGTTTCTTGAAGAACCTGGCGCCACGACTTTCCTTGAATGTCACAGAGTCGTACTGGTCATCCTCTCCATCCTCCAAGGCGCAGGAGTCCACCCCAGGCAGTTCACCGTCGTAGTTACGGTCAGAGTTCTCAGCCAGTTTCATGTACTTCACCTCCAGACTAAAGATATGGACACAACATTAGGTTCTCATCATAATTTGAAAGGGATTTAAGAAATACATTTTATAACTAAACCTGTCATGCAACAAAATTTTGATTTCTTCAGAGTGGTTTCCACTTAATTTACAGGTGATCACAATCTGAAGTGTCAGTTGTTTACACTTCGTCAGTTTTACATGTTCTCTTAACTGCAATTTTCAAACAATATTTTCCTTAAGGTACAGTACCCAGTATATGAAAATGATAACTTCGTAAAAACCTAAAAGGTCAAAGGATGCTCAAGACTTATACTTCTAGCATGACTTACATGTCACTGAAATATCATTACAGAAATATATAAGACAGTACTAAGTCAGATCAGGCCAAACAATCCTGGCCATGGTGATATCCTCACAATGCTGAACTTCACTCCAGTAACAGGCGCTATATACTGTTGAGATTCTAGTATGTTTAAGACCTTCAGAGAGGTAAAAAGGTTGTACAAATAAAAGTTACCCTCTGTTTTTATGCCAGCAGTACATGACAACCAGGAGCATCAGTAGACTGAACGCGGCAGCGATGGGTATGGCCACCTGGAGCTGTTAACACAATTCTATATATTATTACATTTTACTACATACTTAATATGAAATCTTACTTCCTCATTTGTTATGCAGTTTTATTTTACAAAATTGAAGATATTTTTTTGTTGAATTTTTATTATATTGTAAGTGTGAAACAATTCTTCAACTCTAAACACAGTTAATTCATTAATTTGACAAGAAAACTAATACTGTACTAGAATATTTTAAGCTGATTTCATTTTGTTTGTTTGTGTTTTATGTCCTAATAACATCTATGGTCATTTAAGGATGTGTCAGGTTTTGTCGGTGGAGGAAAGCTGGAGTTCCCCGAGAAAAAACACTGACTAACAGCCAGTACCTGGCTACTGCCCCACGTAGGTCTCTAATTTCAAACAACAAGTTAAGTGGCATGACATGTAATGTACATGTATATTCCATGAAGTAAAATGTGTGCAATAAAGTCACACGTATATTACCACTAGAACATAACAGCTGTTTCCCACTGAATTGAAATGATATGAAAAACTTTCGACTACTTAAACTAATTATATTCATTAAATAAATTTAAAAGCAAGCTGTAAACTTTTATTAAATCCCTTTTGCAGATCCTGATTAAATTGCACTTGGGAACTATGGGATGAAACGACGGAACCTGTAGAAGAACTATATGGTTGGACAGAAGACCCCATATTTTTTTTTGACTGATTGAGGATTCACGCCCCAGCTGTCTTAGCGAAAGGCAAGTGCACAAACCACTACGCCACCTGAACAATGGTTATATGAACACAGTATACATACTGTACACTAACCACTACACCACCTGACCACACAGACGATGGTTATATAAACACAGTATACATACTGTACACTAACCACTACACCACCTGACCACACAGACAATGGTTATATAAACACAGTATACATACTGTACACTAACCACTACACCACCTGACCACACAGACAATGGTTATATAAACACAGTATACATACTGTACACTAACCACTACACCACCTGACCACACAGACAATGGTTATATAAACACAGTATACATACTGTACACTAACCACTACACCACCTGACCACACAGACAATGGTTATATAAACACAGTATACATACTGTACACTAACCACTACACCACCTGACCACACAGACAATGGTTATATAAACACAGTATACATACTGTACACTAACCACTACACCACCTGACCACACAGACAATGGTTATATAAACACAGTATACATACTGTACACTAACCACTACACCACCTGACCACACAGACAATGGTTATATAAACACAGTATACATACTGTACACTAACCACTACACCACCTGACCACACAGACAATGGTTATATAAACACAGTATACATACTGTACACTAACCACTACACCACCTGACCACACAGACAATGGTTATATAAACACAGTATACATACTGTACACTAACCACTACACCACCTGACCACACAGACAATGGTTATATAAACACAGTATACATACTGTACACTAACCACTACACCACCTGACCACACAGACAATGGTTATATAAACACAGTATACATACTGTACACTAACCACTACACCACCTGACCACACAGACAATGGTTATATAAACACAGTATACATACTGTACACTAACCACTACACCACCTGACCACACAGACAATGGTTATATAAACACAGTATACATACTGTACACTAACCACTACACCACCTGACCACACAGACAATGGTTATATAAACACAGTATACATACTGTACACTAACCACTACACCACCTGACCACACAGACAATGGTTATATAAACACAGTATACATACTGTACACTAACCACTACACCACCTGACCACACAGACAATGGTTATATAAACACAGTATACATACTGTACACTAACCACTACACCACCTGACCACACAGACAATGGTTATATAAACACAGTATACATACTGTACACTAACCACTACACCACCTGACCACACAGACAATGGTTATATAAACACAGTATACATACTGTACACTAACCACTACACCACCTGACCACACAGACAATGGTTATATAAACACAGTATACATACTGTACACTAACCACTACACCACCTGACCACACAGACAATGGTTATATAAACACAGTATACATACTGTACACTAACCACTACACCACCTGACCACACAGACAATGGTTATATAAACACAGTATACATACTGTACACTAACCACTACACCACCTGACCACACAGACAATGGTTATATAAACACAGTATACATACTGTACACTAACCACTACACCACCTGACCACACAGACAATGGTTATATAAACACAGTATACATACTGTACACTAACCACTACACCACCTGACCACACAGACAATGGTTATATAAACACAGTATACATACTGTACACTAACCACTACACCACCTGACCACACAGACAATGGTTATATAAACACAGTATACATACTGTACACTAACCACTACACCACCTGACCACACAGACAATGGTTATATAAACACAGTATACATACTGTACACTAACCACTACACCACCTGACCACACAGACAATGGTTATATAAACACAGTATACATACTGTACACTAACCACTACACCACCTGACCACACAGACAATGGTTATATAAACACAGTATACATACTGTACACTAACCACTACACCACCTGACCACACAGACAATGGTTATATAAACACAGTATACATACTGTACACTAACCACTACACCACCTGACCACACAGACAATGGTTATATAAACACAGTATACATACTGTACACTAACCACTACACCACCTGACCACACAGACAATGGTTATATAAACACAGTATACATACTGTACACTAACCACTACACCACCTGACCACACAGACAATGGTTATATAAACACAGTATACATACTGTACACTAACCACTACACCACCTGACCACACAGACAATGGTTATATAAACACAGTATACATACTGTACACTAACCACTACACCACCTGACCACACAGACAATGGTTATATAAACACAGTATACATACTGTACACTAACCACTACACCACCTGACCACACAGACAATGGTTATATAAACACAGTATACATACTGTACACTAACCACTACACCACCTGACCACACAGACAATGGTTATATAAACACAGTATACATACTGTACACTAACCACTACACCACCTGACCACACAGACAATGGTTATATAAACACAGTATACATACTGTACACTAACCACTACACCACCTGACCACACAGACAATGGTTATATAAACACAGTATACATACTGTACACTAACCACTACACCACCTGACCACACAGACAATGGTTATATAAACACAGTATACATACTGTACACTAACCACTACACCACCTGACCACACAGACAATGGTTATATAAACACAGTATACATACTGTACACTAACCACTACACCACCTGACCACACAGACAATGGTTATATAAACACAGTATACATACTGTACACTAACCACTACACCACCTGACCACACAGACAATGGTTATATAAACACAGTATACATACTGTACACTAACCACTACACCACCTGACCACACAGACAATGGTTATATAAACACAGTATACATACTGTACACTAACCACTACACCACCTGACCACACAGACAATGGTTATATAAACACAGTATACATACTGTACACTAACCACTACACCACCTGACCACACAGACAATGGTTATATAAACACAGTATACATACTGTACACTAACCACTACACCACCTGACCACACAGACAATGGTTATATAAACACAGTATACATACTGTACACTAACCACTACACCACCTGACCACACAGACAATGGTTATATAAACACAGTATACATACTGTACACTAACCACTACACCACCTGACCACACAGACAATGGTTATATAAACACAGTATACATACTGTACACTAACCACTACACCACCTGACCACACAGACAATGGTTATATAAACACAGTATACATACTGTACACTAACCACTACACCACCTGACCACACAGACAATGGTTATATAAACACAGTATACATACTGTACACTAACCACTACACCACCTGACCACACAGACAATGGTTATATAAACACAGTATACATACTGTACACTAACCACTACACCACCTGACCACACAGACAATGGTTATACAAACACAGTATACATACTGTACACTAACCACTACACCACCTGACCACACAGACATTGGTTATATAAACACAGTATACATACTGTACACTAACCACTACACCACCTGACCACACAGACAATGGTTATACAAACACAGTATACATACTGTACACTAACCACTACACCACCTGACCACACAGACAATGGTTATATAAACACAGTATACATACTGCAAAAGGGAGAGCGGAGAGCTTCACTGTACACGCCTGCTTTTCTGTCTCAAGCTTGGATTTCAAAACACAGTTTCTGAAAATATAATGAAAATTTCATCAGCCACATTATCAAATTAATATAACCTGTACAAAATTTTATTTATATGTTATAATGAATTAATTGTATTTATTTTCAGGAATTTTTTACTGTGATTATTTACATCACTGATTGGTATTGGGTCTTCCTCTACAGGATTAATCAGTATAGAAATATGTTATATCAGATTTTTATTCTATACACAAACAATGTACGTATCAAACATGTTGCAACGTTTCAACACTGACTGGTGCCTTTGTCAAGCCATGACTGAGTCATAGTGTTGTATTAGTCTTTTCTTTCATTTAAAAAAATAAATTTTCAACAAATGGCACAAGTTTTGTTTTTGTATGGTTATTTTTGCAGATAGTCATTAACATATTATACTGCCAATTTTGATAATAACAAGCTATTGAATAAGAATAAGGAAATCAATTTACTGCCAAGACTGATTAGTTATAATTAATTATTAGTTAAAACATGCATACAGCATAACTCACCACATTACATAACAACACATCATCAAACTCAATAACAAGCTTTATAGTTATGGTGAGTATATCAGACTTACGCAGGTGGAGTGAAGTGTACACTACAGAAGTGGGTATACAGTTAATTTGAAGTATATCTTACTAATTTAAATGGAGTGAAGTGTACACTACAGAAGTGGGTATACAGTTAATTTGAAGTGTATCTAACTTACGCAGGTGGAGTGAAGTGTACAAGTTGTACCCCATCCTCACATTCTCCAATGATCTTCTCTGCGTCCTCTTTGCGACACACAGCACAGGCAGACTGTGTTCTCCACATGAAGTGAAAGTCACAACCATCACACGTCCCGTCTGCACACTTGGGCGGCATCTCTAACGTTCCAGCTTTGGTCTCGGACGGGTCACATCGAAGGGAGATAATTGTGTTCCGACCCGACACGCAGGCAATAGTTGATCTACAACAAACATAGTTAATGAGCATTTCTCTTTCGATCTGTAGACAAAAAACGTATAGGACTTTTAACCAGACTATATTCTGATAGAAGAAACTTGATCTAATATTAGTTGTTTTTGAAATAACTTAGTTTTCATTAACTTTCAAGAATATTATCAAGCTCTTATCAACATTTAATATACCACCATGTACATGTGTTGGCTTCTACCCGGTAAGTACGCTAAATATATCTAAATACCTTTATATGAGGAGATAAGTCATTTACATTATAGATTAAAATAATGTCTAATTTCATAAAATATAAGCGACACATGAATGAGGTCCTCACTACTGTTGCAGGTATATATTACAATTCTAACAAATGTAGCATACTTAATTGATAATAGTCACCAACCAAATCATATGGAACTACACACAATACAATATGATACTTACTTTTCAGATTTGAAGTAAAAATGGATGTCATTCTCTGATCCTGAAGGGACAAAATGGCTAAAATTAGGCATGTATTTCTCCAGGGAGTAGCTATAAAATAACGATGAATTTGAATTGGAAATCAAAATTATTTATACTAGAATATATATATTGAATAGATGACCAAGCCCACTATGATAAATTGGAGCTATCACCTCATAACCTGACCAAAACAGCACTATTCCTTCTATTTAAAGTATATTTCTGTGAATGGTTCATAAATATTTTATAAAATAAATGAAATATTCTGATCAGCAGAATCAAACTTCATTTTCCATACAACTTAACTCTATCACCACTGTATACCATAATGGACTCATCCACAACAATGCATGGTAGAGTCAATTAAAGTTACATAGGGGTGAAAAAGGTTAATTAATATTTGATTGGTTCCATAAAAGTAACAGCCTGAAAATTGCGTAAGCCTTGTTTAAATGACAGGCTATATCTACTGTGTACCATGTCACACAACTTTGTCTCAATGGTGGAATGGTTGTTGAGGCACGAAAACTTGTCATGATTAATGGGAAAGTTATGGCCGCATTTGCGTATCCTGGTTTAAACAGTTCATGATCAGGCGGTGCAGAAATATTCCATGATAAACAAACGCACTTGGACCCCTTGATACACACCCTGAGATCAGCCTCATTTCAAATCTGAGCCCATCGTTTTCTTTCAGGTTCAATGGTTTCAACTGGTTGAACCGAATACGCAAAATGGACCTATGAGATGATAACTCCAGTTTACAACAGTCATTACGTGAATGTAAGCGTTGACTATAATGTATTCTGATCTAACTGTTCAGTAGATTATAAACAACCCTAGCTCTTAGGGCGGGTTATTTAGACATCAAACAGAATAACAAGGCTAATCTGAGTTATTAGAATTAGGGAACAGTGTTGTTTCTGTCTGTTCTCATATCAGACATTTACTGGAGCTATGGGCAGTGAGAGAGTTGTATCTTTAACCGCGCCCTGGATCTACACTTACCATCCTTCTGGTATCCCTCCCTCAAGTACATGTCGGTCAGCGACACGTTACTGACGATCTTGTAAAGCGAGTCTCCAACACTAAAACACAATTCACATACATTAACTCACTAAATGATAAATACAAGATAAGTGTATATATAACAATAACAAACTCAACTGGATACACGAATGTGCCCCTAAGTTTTAAAACGTTTTTATTTTTACAATATCTGATTTTATCAACTATTCCTTTCTTATCTTATTTTGTATGCATCACAGTTTATTTCAATGTGTTCTGATCAGTTCTCATTAATGTAGACAAATGAACGTTAGAACATCAAAAACTAGAACTGTAAGCCAAAGGTTTACTAATACCCCCGCTCCTATATAAACTAGAACTGTAAGCCAAAGGTTTACTAATACCCCCGCTCCTATATAAACCAGAACTGTAAGCCAAAGGTTTACTAATACCCCCGCTCCTATATAAACTAGAACTGTAAGCCAAAGGTTTACTAATACCCCCGCTCCTATATAAACCAGAACTGTAAGCCAAAGGTTTACTAATACCCCCGCTCCTATATAAACTAGAACTGTAAGCCAAAGGTTTACTAATACCCCCGCTCCTATATAAACTAGAACTGTAAGCCAAAGGTTTACTAATACCCCCGCTCCTATATAAACTAGAACTGTAAGCCAAAGGTTTACTAATACCCCCGCTCCTATATAAACTAGAACTGTAAGCCAAAGGTTTACTAATACCCCCGCTCCTATATAAACTAGAACTGTAAGCCAAAGGTTTACTAATACCCCCGCTCCTATATAAACTAGAACTGTAAGCCAAAGGTTTACTAATACCCCCGCTCCTATATAAACTAGAACTGTAAGCCAAAGGTTTACTAATACCCCCGCTCCTATATAAACTAGAACTGTAAGCCAAAGGTTTACTAATACCCCCGCTCCTATATAAACTAGAACTGTAAGCCAAAGGTTTACTAATACCCCCGCTCCTATATAAACTAGAACTGTAAGCCAAAGGTTTACTAATACCCCCGCTCCTATATAAACTAGAACTGTAAGCCAAAGGTTTACTAATACCCCCGCTCCTATATAAACTAGAACTGTAAGCCAAAGGTTTACTAATACCCCCGCTCCTATATAAACTAGAACTGTAAGCCAAAGGTTTACTAATACCCCCGCTCCTATATAAACTAGAACTGTAAGCCAAAGGTTTACTAATACCCCCGCTCCTATATAAACTAGAACTGTAAGCCAAAGGTTTACTAATACCCCCGCTCCTATATAAACCAGAACTGTAAGCCAAAGGTTTACTAATACCCCCGCTCCTATATAAACTAGAACTGTAAGCCAAAGGTTTACTAATACCCCCGCTCCTATATAAACCAGAACTGTAAGCCAAAGGTTTACTAATACCCCCGCTCCTATATAAACCAGAACTGTAAGCCAAAGGTTTACTAATACCCCCGCTCCTATATAAACCAGAACTGTAAGCTAAAGGCTTACTTATAGTATAGTCTCCCACCAGTAATGAGTTATGGTAATCACTATTTTATATATATATAGAATTATTAAAAACAAAATTAAAATAACAAAAAAATAAACAAGTATTTCGCACAAAGGGGCATAACTCCATCAAAAAGGGTCGGATATCCCAAATTAAAATGCCAGTGCACAACAACATAAGATACCGATCATTCATGCAAGGTTTCAATGAAATCCACCTTTTAGTTAAGGAGGAGTTACATGGACAAGTATTTTGCACTAAGGGACATAACTACATCAAAAAGGGTTGAAATCCCAAATTAAAATGCCGGTGCAAAACTACATAAGATACCGATCATTCATGCAAAGTTTCAATGAAATCCACCTGTTAATTAAGGAGGAGTTTTCCGGACAAGTTACTGCGGACAACATCCAGACATCCAGACATCCAGACAGACATCCAGACATCCAGACAGGGTGATTCCAGTATACCCCCCCTAACTTCATTGCGGGGGTATAAATATCTGCATCCTTCTATACTATCGTACGAGACAACCAAAGGGAGATAAGCCCTTGAGTGTAGCCACATTTACCTGACTGGCTGGGTTGATACCACTGTGCCACTATCACGGTCCGGTACCAGTGTAGTTCTACACACCATTGCCGAGGTCTGATGAATTTTCAACCTCTACAAAACAGAAATTGGTCTTACTGGATCATGATCAACAAAAGTATAATATCAAAACATTTTTTACAGATTTTCACCACAAACAAGTATCTTTAATACTTTAACTATATATGCAGATCTTGCTCATCTTCCTCATTAACCCTTTCACCACTGTAGACCATAACGGACTCATCCATGTCAATACAAATGCAGAGTCTACTAAAGGCACAAAGGGGTGAACAAGTTATATATAGATTATGTTAAAAGGAACTAATCGGAACTGGTTTAAAACCACCATATAGCAAACATTATCCTATATCTACAACTGTAAAATTAATGTACCTATTTTAGTGCACTCAAATTTTAGCCCTTATCAAATTTTATCAAATTTTAATGCTTTCAAGTTTTCAGATTAGCACATTGATGAATTGGCATACCCACAAAATATGCAAAAGAAAGGAGCTTCAATTTATCGTAAACCTAACTTAGAACACTATCTAAACGGGGAAATAGCTAAAATGAGATTACTGCTAAAATAAGATTACCTCTATAAATAAATGTTTACAGTGTTTAATTACAGTTAAAGAAAGCAACAGACCTCTTTGTATACTAGTATATACTGTGTGTTGTTAGGCTGTTACCTTACTGTCTGATGAGCTGACATTGTTACGACAGATGGCCATAGTGTCCCGGGAGCCACACAGACTGATGTTGAAGCCGTGGTAGTACTGGGTCCCTGTACCAGTGAACAGATGGCTACCCTGGATGAGCTTGGGCCTGGAGACAACACAACATGGATTATGAGAGAAGATAAAATAAAACTGCCCAACAGGACCACTTTTCATTCTCGTTCAAAAATACTCGGAAACAAATACGAAAATCATCTGACAGAGATATTCACATCATATTGTAAGGAATTGTAACATGACATACCCGGCGAGTGAGGAGAAGTCGTACTCCCGTCCGTCCTGGTCACGGTACATACAGTCTGTCTCACACCGCTGACCTTCAACAGCACGCAGCCCATCCCCACATTTCACACAGGACTCCGGACCCCAGGAGTAACCATTAGGAATGACTGTGTTTGGTGGACAGGGCTTACATGATGTGTCGTTGACGTCGATGTAGTGTCCCGCAGGGCAGGGTACACAGCTGAACAATTGTAGAACAGTATGAAATAAGTACAATAATTAACAAATAAACAGGAAAGCAAGGAATAAACAGTTTCACACGTCCCTTTGCTTAAGTTTTTTAATAGGAAAGCTGTATATGAAGTTTAAATAAACATTTCCTTAAAGTTCAGATTTTTCTTCAACTTCACAAATTCCTTCCTTTGAAAACACTGCAGTTAATATCAAGAATATTGAATTACATCAAATTAATTCATAACAACATGTATTTTAAAAGCAAAATTACCACTCAAGAAACAGATCAGTATTAAAACAGTACAGTGCTTGTACAAGATCAGATAGTAAATATAGATCTATTTAAAACCATAGAATCACTGAAGACAATTTACTGCCATTCGAGGTGTTATAATTGTGACAAAATACAGGTTCACTATAGCCACATAAATCCTACGACTTACCCGCTCTGTCCATTCAGAGCCAGGCCTTTTGGACACTTCTGACAGCCGGAGGCGCCACCTTGTAATGTGTTGGTTACTTTGATGCTGTAGATCTTTGCCACATCGTTCACAAATTTCTCTCTGGTCTGGTCTGTGTCTTCAATTGTCCAGTCCGAGTGTTCAAATGCCCAGGTGAACGTGATGGGATCGGCAGAGTGTATAGAATATCTAAGGACCAACAGAACACATTTAACAATCAGAAATCCATCAACATTGTACGTATTAATTCTTTTCTAGTATAGTTTAAAATATTTTACAGTTACATATATTTTATATCGTGTACCAACATGTTAGACCAGAAGTATTATAAAACAGGGACAGATCTAGTGATCTGATGTTTTCTGGTGAACCATGGCGAAGACTTCCATGGCGGAGTTAAAATACACATGTTTTATTACTGAAATATTAATTTGAAAGTGGGTCTTCCTGCATAAAGGTATAATAAGGTTGTACATAATATATCTTTAATGAAGTAATTATATAAGCTTCCACAAATGTTTTGTACCTGTAATGTCTCTATAGCAGTAGTACATTTATTATGGAGAAACACATTTGTTTATGATAGAGTTTGGTTCACAAATTGCAGAAAATCTAATATACATAACTTAGAGAAATGAAAAAAGAAGTCAATAAATCCTGATAATACTCACTTGTATTTGGTTTTCTGTTGATTGCCCTCCCATGTATTGATAATGGTGCTGTGACCAGTATCATCCTGTGAAAACCAGAGAACATATTACTACATAATCCAGGTAAAATCTTGTTTATCAGTTTATATCCTAATCCAGGTAATATCTTGTGTGACAGTTTACATCATAATCCAGGTAATATCTCGTGTGACAGTTTACATCCTAATCCAGGTAATATCTCGTGTGACAGTGGTATTATATATTATATTTACAACTTAACTCAGCTTCTGGGTCAGGCACAATTCAGAGTGTGGTTTCTTGAAGTTGAGGTTTCAATCTCACAAACAATTTTTTAAGCATGATTAAACCATTTTGGATATATTTAGGATATTGGGGAATACAATGTGAAGAAGAAAAATTGCCTACATTCATGTTATGTTTTTTGTATTGCCAAATAGATTATGCATAAAATATCTGATTTATCTTAAGTAATTTATCTGCTTTTTAATATAGATTATTATTTGTTCTTTTTGCTTAAAATTTAGAGTAATTAAATATAAGTAGTGTATAGGATCTTACCGACAAGAAGATGAATTCACATTTTCCGGTACAGTTGGTCTCAAACACAAACTCGATTCTAGCAATCTCTCCGTCCATGCTGGCCCCATTGGTACGGAATCCTCCGACTTTGAGGAGTAGTATCAGGTAAGCATCATCACCACGGCCGTAGTGAGTGTGGACATGGCCCCCTGCTACCATCCACCGCGACTCTGACTCACACTCCGACTCTATGGATGATAAAACACCAAAATTATTTGTACGCATATCAATAATTCCAAAAATGACAAATACACGGAGAAATTAGGAATATTCTAAGTAGAATTTTTGTGTTATGTTTTTTTCTTACCTGTGAATGTGATACATTCGGAGGACATGTTGACAGGCATCTCATTCCACCATTTGTATTCAATGCCGTAGGTGGGAGAGGTAGATGCAGGACAGAGTTTACACAAGCCTGAGCCGTCGGAGTACTTGTTGTCCCCACACACCTGGCAGACCCCATTTACATACTCATGTCCAGGGTTACAAGGTGGACAGTCCCTAGGGGGCCCCTCAGATGGCAGCCTGACAGCTCCATCATCATTTTCACGACATACCTGCGGCAAGATCCACTTGTACTCTGTGTAGGTCTGACAAAAAAAAAAAGCAATTAGGTAATAGTAAACCTGTCACTTGTAACATCACCTACTATCGGAGACATCAGTAACTTGCCAGCTCTGACAGCTAAAACATTACAGTTCCAGTACTTATCCAGTAAAGCATACTCCCTTTTATGTTTGGTGAATTTTGAGCCAATGTTTATTCTTTGGCTTCTACTGTTTTTACCTTCTGTTTACCATTACAGTAGGATCATTTATATAATGTTCTTACCTTCTGTTCTGTTTACCATTACAGTAGGATCATTTATCTAATATTCTTACCTTCTGTTCTGTTTACCATTACAGTAGGATCATTTATCTACTGTTCTTACCTTCTGTTTACCATTACAGTAGGATCATTTATCTAATGTTCTTACCTTCTGTTCTGTTTACCATTACAGTAGGATCATTTATCTACTGTTTTTACCTTCTGTTTACCATTACCGTAGGATCATTTATCTACTGTTCTTACCTTCTGTTTACCATTACAGTAGGATCATTTATCTACTGTTCTTACCTTCTGCTCTGTTTACTATTACTTTGGAATCCTACTGTTCAAGCCTTCTGTTTGCTGTTTCTGTGGGACCCTTTATCTACTGTTCTTACCTCCTGTTCACTGTTACTCTGGGATACTTTACCTTCTGTCTGCTGTTACTCTGGGATACTTTATCTACTATCTTTATCTTCTGTCTGCTGTTACTCTGGGATACTTTATCTACTGTCTTTATCTTCTGTTTGCTGTTACTCTGGGATACTTTATGTACTATTCTTACCTTCTGCCTGCTGTTACTCTGGGATATTTTATCTACTATCTTTATCTTCTGTCTGCTGTTACTCTGGGATACTTTATCTACTGTCTTTATCTTCTGTTTGCTGTTACTCTGGGATACTTTATGTACTATTCTTACCTTCTGTCTTCTGTTACTCTGGGATACTTTATCTACTGTCTTTATCTTCTGTTTGCTGTTACTCTGGGATACTTTATCTACTGTTCTTACCTTCTGTCTGCTGTTACTCTGGGATACTTTATCTACTGTTCTTACCTTCTGTTCACTGTTACATGGTGCCTGGGTCTCATAGTAATCTCTATCTGTACAGACAGGCCTGGCTAGGCATTTACTGGCTCCCTTCCCTGTAACAGAGTATATCACATCTTACGACACAAAACTACAGAATATATACCAACTTGGAGACTTCGGGGAACACAGGGCATTTGAGCAATGGCAGTTTGAGTTATCTGACTTGCTTAACAAAGAATGTATAATAACATGGTCGAGACCAAGTGACAGATGCGGGGAGGGGATAGGTGGGGGTTGTGTTTGAGTAAGTGGGGGCTTCACTGTATTGTATTGAGTGAAGCATTCTGATTGAACTACCAATAAATCTTAAAATATTTTTTATTAAAACTGTGGACTAGTTGTCAAACAGTTGAATAGCAAAATAATATAATATGCTCCAATTTCGACCGGTCAAGACCTATCAAGATGAATTGTGTCCTTACGATTGAACCTTCAAAAATCTTTTCAAACTTTTACCTCTAGGTTATAATCTAAAATACTGACATGTGCAGTTTTCACTTTGTCTTATCAATATTGATTTAGTCTGAAATCCTGGATTCAAGAATTGATCACAGCCATCAACTTACGAGAATACAGAGTTGCAGCATCACAGGGATTGCATTGGGCTGCACCACGTTCTGAAAAGGTGTTGACATCACACGGGGTACAGAACTGAGCGCCCTCTTTAGAGCTGTGTGTACCAGCACGACACTTGGTACACTCTGACGTGTAGGCCACACCTGGGGTAGAGAGAATAGATTTAATTGTTGAGCAAGGAAAACAAGCTATAAATATCGTTACAGTAATTCCCAGACTATAAGTTACAAGGGGAAGGAGACAAATTCAGTGAAATCATCAAATCAATCAAAAACATGTATAAGTGTGTTTTATTAACTCATTCACATCTTAAGATACACTTAAACTCTTCCAGTTAAAAGGTTGGAATAGTTCATTATGAAATTTCAGGGGTGAATGAGTTAAAAGAAATTTATATACGCTTAATGTGTATTTAGGAAATATTTGAATATAATATTTCAGTAACACAAATATAATTCAATACAAAAAATATAACTAATTTACTTTGAAGTTTCCATTAAAAACTTACCTGTCACCTCGATCTTGCGAATCATAACAGGTTTGTATTTTGTCTTCGTATCTCCAATGTTTAGCCCCATGGTCCTCCAAATAATCACATTCAGTCCAGTTTTCAGAACCAGCTACAATTCAACAAAAGCATCTACCATACACATGTAATCATGTTGCCCAAGGTGTAATTGAGGTTACATAGAATAGATAGGTTGGCAGAGTTTTCATTAACAGGCAGTTGGCCAAAATGACTGGTTCAGATCTGTTTTAATAACTGTTTTCTTATAAATATCATGTAATATACCTTTTTTTTTACTAACTTGGCAAGATAAAAATGTTATTTGGTCTGTTCAAATGGAAGTTACTGAAAAGCCTGTGTTGGTCAAACATTTGCTCCTGTACATGTTTCTTTCTACATACATGTGATGTATGTATAATTGGGTAGTAAGCTACTATATAATGAAACCACAACAATTCCACGCGAGTGGATGTGTCGCCTGCTCAGCGCTTTTAGTAAGAAAAGTGTTTCGACTTGAGTTATCGTGTAAACAGATATGCCAAAACGCGGAAAGTTGAAACTCGACAGAAAAACCTGCAATATATGTCGAACATTATTGCTTCTAGCATTACTGTACACAATTTGAAAGGAATTGATTAAATAATAAAAAAGTTCTTGCATTTACTACACAATGAATGCCCTTATTTGACAATAAAAGGGGCATAACTCCACCAAATATGTACGTTAACTTCTGAAAAGCGATCTTGTCTGAGCTATATTGGTATGTAATATGTGTATCAAGTTTGAGTTCAACCAACCCAAGGTATCTCAAGTTAGCACACGGAAACCTAGTTTCGGACGATGCAACCGATGAAGCCGACAAAGTAATACCTATATGCGTTGCAGGCGACACAAAAATTGGCAATGGTATTGGTAGACAAGTCTAGATATGTTAAGTAAGAACAAGAGGCCCAGAGGGCCTGTATTGCTCACCTGAATATGTTTAAAATATTAGTATGAAGTTAAGATATAGCACTAGATGGTAGGTGCTGTAAGTACATATGAAATTTCAGAAAGATCCATCCAGTACTTGAGATATAGCGAGAACAAAATTCAAACAGAGCCCCATCCCTATGCCCCTAGGGACCCACCAATTATACAAAACTGAGACCTGTGGTAGAAGAAGGATTTTAAAGGTTTTATCCCTATTTACAGTATCCCTAGATGGGTCTATGGGAAGGGCATTAGCTACTCCCTATATGGGGCTATGGTAGGGCAACAGTATCCCTCGATGGGTCTTGGGTAGGACGAGAGTATCCCTAGATGGGACTAGGCTAGGGCAACAGTATCCCTAGATGGGACTAGGGTAGGGCAACAGTATCCCTAGATGGGTCTAGGGTAGGGCAACAGTATCCCTGGATGGGTCTAGTGGTAGGGCAACAGTATCCCTGGATGGGTTTAGGGTAGGGCAACAGTATCCCTAGATGGGGCTATGGTAGGGCAACAGTATCCCTGGATGGGTCTAGGGTAGGGCAACAGTATCCCTAGATGGGTCTAAGGTTGGGCAACAGTATCCCTGGATGGGTCTAGGGTAGGGCAACAGTATCCCTGGATGGGTCTAGGGTAGGGCAACAGTACTAAAGTCACTTGTCGGCTACGTACATTTATTTGTTTGAACTCGCCCTCTTTAGTTGGTCCAGGCCAGCTGCTTGCTTCCTGGTCAGCTACAGACTGACACTGGTCGTTCTGTACCTGTAAACAATGTCAACAATATATATATATACATCAAATGTCAATAAAATATGAGGGAGTCCATGTAACATGTTAATTAATAATAGAACATACGCCAGAAATTAAACAAATAATATATTACTCTATAAGAAAACCTACAGTTATCAAATATTCTTAGATTACATTCATCTTTCAAATCTAAAGATAACTATTTTGTATCTTTAAGTGTGTGTAATTATTTGTGAATAAGTACATACATACCAGACTACATGTTTTCTAATCACATGTCTAGACAATGTGGTTAATTAATACAGATTGGAACTACTGGTATCAAATAACCTGATGCTGACAAAGAATAGAAACACCTAATAAAAGTGGTCAGTAAGCTGACAAAGAATGGAAACAGCTCATCAAAGTGGTCAGTAAGCTGACAAAGAATAGAAACAGCTCATCAAATTGGTCACAAAGTTCCAAAGAATGAAAAAGGCTGATCGAATTGGTCAAAAAGTTTTTCAGTCAGAAAATGGAAACAGCTTATTATAATCACCTTGAACTGGAACATGGACGCTGAATCTGTGTACTGGTACTCAAAGGTCACAGATCCTGG
Organism: Mizuhopecten yessoensis; assembly: GCF_002113885.1. Classification (NCBI taxonomy): domain Eukaryota; kingdom Metazoa; phylum Mollusca; class Bivalvia; order Pectinida; family Pectinidae; genus Mizuhopecten; species Mizuhopecten yessoensis. The sequence goes on from NW_018404455.1 coordinate 550,058, forward strand.
CTGGACCAGGGTCACAGAGTACACCAGGTTGGATGAACACGGACCTGGGTAAGAGGCTATAAACTCTCCTTTAGGTTTCCACTCTGTGCTGTAACATCAAACAAATAATTAGGAAAACTTAAATGTTTATCGTTTCACTACTTCATATACGTTGACTGATAAAACCTACCTACCTACATGTATGAGACAGAGTGTTACATACTGTGTACAGTTGATGTGGTGCTTTCCTGGTACAATCGAGTCAAGGAAACCGATAAAACCTACCTACATGTATGAGACAGGGTGTTACATACTGTGTACAGTTGATGTGGTGCTCTCCTGGTACAATCGAGTCAAGGAAACCGATAAAACCTACCTACATGTATGAGACGGGGTGTTACATACTGTGTACAGTTGATGTGGTCCTTTCCTGGTACAATCGGTTCAAGGAAACCGATAAAACCTACCTACATGTAAGAGACAGGGTGTTACTTACTCCGTACAGTTGATGTGGTTCTTTCCTGGTACAATCGAGTCTAGGAAACTGATAAACCCTACCTACATGTATGAGACAGGGTGTTACCTACTCTTTACAGTTGATGTGGTGCTTTCCTGGTACAATCGGGTCAAGGAAACCGATAAAACCTACCTACATGTATGAGACAGGGGGTTACTTACTCCGTACAGTTGATGTGGTCCTTTCCTGGTACAACTGAGTCTAGGAAACTGATAAAACCTACCTACATGTATGAGCCAGAGGGTTACTTACTCCGTACAGTTGATGTGGTCCTTTCCGGGTACAATCGGTTCAAGGAAACCGATAAAACCTACCTACGTGTATGAGACAGGGTGTTACTTACTCCGTACAGTTGATGTGGTTCTTTCCTGGTACAATCGATTCAAGGAAACCGATAAACCCTACCAACATGTATGAGACAGAGTGTTACTTACTCCGTACAGTTGACGTGGTCCTTTCCTGGTACAATCGGTTCAAGGAAACCGATAAAACCTACCTACATGTAAGAGACAGGGTGTTACTTACTCCGTACAGTTGATGTGGTCCTTTCCTGGTACAATCGGTTCAAGGAAACCGATAAAACCTACCTACATGTATGAGACAGGGTGTTACTTACTCCGTACAGTTGATGTGGTTCTTTCCTGGTACAATCGATTCAAGGAAACCGATAAAACCTACCAACATGTATGAGACAGAGTGTTACTTACTCCGTACAGTTGATGTGGTTCTTTCCTGGTACAATCGATTCAAGGAAACTGATAAAACCTACCAACATGTATGAGACAGAGTGTTACATACTGTGTACAGTTGATTTGGTCCTTTCCTGGTACAATCGAGTCAAGGAAACTGAAAAAACCTACCTACATGTATGAGATAGGGTGTTACTTACTGTGTACAGTTGATGTGGTCCTTTCCTGGTACAATCGATTCAAGGAAACTGATAAAACATGACTACATGTATGAGACAGGGTGTTACTTACTCCGTACAGTTGATGTGGTCCTTTCCTGGTACAATTGAGTCGAGGAAATTGTCTACATCTGCAGTGAAGCCTTGGGGTATCTTGTCCCATTCATCAAAGCGAGCTCCACCCCCAAGGGAGTAAGTGCCTGGGGGGCAGGGATTACATACTTGGTCTGTCATGTTCAGGAACTGGCCAGCATCACAGGTAAATTCTGAAGGAAGATTAAACATAAAATAAATATAGTTATTTCCCCTCACAGGTTTGTAGGTACTTACAAAAGTTCTCCCCCTGACAGGGATGTGGGTACTTACTTCAGTTAAGTCCCCTGACTGGGTATAATGGGTTGTTTGTACTTACTACAATTTTGTTCCCTGGCTGAGTATAAGGGATTGTTAGTAGTTTACAACAAGAGGTTCAGAGGACCTGTAGCGATCACCTGGATAATAAAGCAACCATTGGAAATTATTCTTATTACATAAAATCCCTCCAATGGAAAAGTCTCGAAGAAGAAAGATTTTAAAGATTACAAAATTGAGTCCCCTTGGCCAAATGATGCTCCATACAAAATTTAGTCAAAAAAGTTCAGGACAAGTAGCATTTTAAAGGAAAAGTTGACGGACAGACAGACGGACGGACACTGGGCTCCCCTGATAAGGTTGTAGCTAGGTCCTTGACAAGTTATCTCCTCTGAAAGGTTTGTTGCAATTGGTACATGTGAAGTACCTCTAACAGAGTTGTGGGTCTTTATTTTATTACAGTTGTCCCCTTGACAGGGTTTTAGCTAGGTGCTTACTACATTTCCCTTCCCTAATAATGTACTAACAAACAGTTCTTGTCCCAAACTGATAAGTATCTGGAGTGATGTGGGTACTTACTGCAGTATTTGCCCCCTGATTGTGATGTGGGTACTTACTGCAGTCTTTGTCCCCTGACTGTGATGTGGGTACTTACTGCATTCTTTTTTCCCCTGACTGTGATGTGGGTACTTACTGCAGTCTTTGTCCCCTGACGGTAATGTGGGTACTTACTGCAGTCTTTGCCCCTTGACTGTGATGTGAGTACTTACTACAGTCTTTGCCCCCTGACTGTGATGTGGGTACTTACTGCATTCTTTTTTCCCCTGCCTGTGATGTGGGTACTTACTGCAGTCTTTTCCCCCTGACTGTGATGTGGGAACTTACTGCAGTCTTTGTCCCCTGACTACAATGTGGGTACTTACTGCAGTCTTTGCCCCCTGACTGTCTTGAGTGTAATTACTTTCAAAGTTCGGATTAAGAAAGAGTATATCGTGTTTTCATACATTTAAATGGTCAAAGGGGTCCAATAAATATTCCTTTCCATAAATCCATGATTATATGAGAAAAATTTCATGTCAAAGACATAAATGATGAGTTTTTCCTCATTCGAAGCGAAGCAGACAGCATTTGCCATGATTTTTCCGGTTAATACAAAAATGGATTACATGTTAGGTTTAACAAGCGGAATACAAACAAACTCCGTATTATTTCGTTCCGTTTGAAATCCCCCCTGATATTTTGTATTAATCCAGAAGCCATGTTTTAAAATGTCGGTCAGAGATGTGCTACAACGACATGGACATGTATTTTGAGTGTTCTATTCTGTAATATACTATACATTTGTGTCTGTGACATATATATGAGATCTATATTATATAAACCGTGAGTAGACATCGTTGTCATGAACTGTTAACCACTTATGTGAGTTTTTCAAGCCTATTTTGTCCCGCCCGAATTTCGGGCGGAAACTGCATCAAAGAATTAGTGCTTCAGAAATGAAAGGTCGCAGTCGGCAAAATCATATCCGATTGAAAAAAGGCCGACCAGCGGCCTCTCATGTTATGGGAGTATCTTTGCCCCCTGACTGTGATGTGGGTACTTACTGCAGTCTTTGCCCCCTGACTGTGATGTGGGTACTTACTGCAGTCTTTACCCCCTGACTGTGATGTGGGTACTTACCGCAGTCTTTGCCCCCTGACTGTGATGTGGGTACTTACTGCAGTCTTTGTCCCCTGACTGTAATGTGGATACTTACTGCAGTATTTGTCCCCTGACTGTGATGTGGGTACTTACTGCAGTCTTTGACCCCTGACTGTGATGTGGGTACTTACTGCAGTCTTTGTCCCCTGACTGTGATGTGGGTACTTACTGCAGTCTTTGCCCCCTGACTGTGATGTGGGTACTTACTGCAGTCTTTGCCCCCTGACTGTGATGTGGGTACTTACTGCAGTCTTTGCCCCCTGACTGTGATGTGGGTACTTACTGCAGTCTTTGCCCCCTGACTGTGATGTGGGTACTTACTGCAGTCTTTGCCCCCTGACTGTGATGTGGGTACTTACTGCAGTCTTTGCCCCCTGACTGTGATGTGGGTACTTACTGCAGTCTTTGCCCCCTGACTGTGATGTGGGTACTTACTGCAGTCTTTGCCCCCTGACTGTGATGTGGGTACTTACTGCAGTCTTTGCCCCCTGACTGTGATGTGGGTACTTACTGCAGTCTTTGCCCCCTGACTGTGATGTGGGTACTTACTGCAGTCTTTGCCCCCTGACTGTGATGTGGGTACTTACTGCAGTCTTTGCCCCCTGACTGTGATGTGGGTACTTACTGCAGTCTTTGCCCCCTGACTGTGATGTGGGTACTTACTGCAGTCTTTGCCCCCTGACTGTGATGTGGGTACTTACTGCAGTCTTTGCCCCCTGACTGTGATGTGGGTACTTACTGCAGTCTTTGCCCCCTGACTGTGATGTGGGTACTTACTGCAGTCTTTGCCCCCTGACTGTGATGTGGGTACTTACTGCAGTCTTTGCCCCCTGACTGTGATGTGGGTACTTACTGCAGTCTTTGCCCCCTGACTGTGATGTGGGTACTTACTGCAGTCTTTGCCCCCTGACTGTGATGTGGGTACTTACTGCAGTCTTTGCCCCCTGACTGTGATGTGGGTACTTACTGCAGTCTTTGCCCCCTGACTGTGATGTGGGTACTTACTGCAGTCTTTGCCCCCTGACTGTGATGTGGGTACTTACTGCAGTCTTTGCCCCCTGACTGTGATGTGGGTACTTACTGCAGTCTTTGCCCCCTGACTGTGATGTGGGTACTTACTGCAGTCTTTGCCCCCTGACTGTGATGTGGGTACTTACTGCAGTCTTTGCCCCCTGACTGTGATGTGGGTACTTACTGCAGTCTTTGCCCCCTGACTGTGATGTGGGTACTTACTGCAGTCTTTGCCCCCTGACTGTGATGTGGGTACTTACTGCAGTCTTTGCCCCCTGACTGTGATGTGGGTACTTACTGCAGTCTTTGCCCCCTGACTGTGATGTGGGTACTTACTGCAGTCTTTGCCCCCTGACTGTGATGTGGGTACTTACTGCAGTCTTTGCCCCCTGACTGTGATGTGGGTACTTACTGCAGTCTTTGCCCCCTGACTGTGATGTGGGTACTTACTGCAGTCTTTGCCCCCTGACTGTGATGTGGGTACTTACTGCAGTCTTTGCCCCCTGACTGTGATGTGGGTACTTACTGCAGTCTTTGCCCCCTGACTGTGATGTGGGTACTTACTGCAGTCTTTGCCCCCTGACTGTGATGTGGGTACTTACTGCAGTCTTTGCCCCCTGACTGTGATGTGGGTACTTACTGCAGTCTTTGCCCCCTGACTGTGATGTGGGTACTTACTGCAGTCTTTGCCCCCTGACTGTGATGTGGGTACTTACTGCAGTCTTTGCCCCCTGACTGTGATGTGGGTACTTACTGCAGTCTTTGCCCCCTGACTGTGATGTGGGTACTTACTGCAGTCTTTGCCCCCTGACTGTGATGTGGGTACTTACTGCAGTCTTTGCCCCCTGACTGTGATGTGGGTACTTACTGCAGTCTTTGCCCCCTGACTGTGATGTGGGTACTTACTGCAGTCTTTGCCCCCTGACTGTGATGTGGGTACTTACTGCAGTCTTTGCCCCCTGACTGTGATGTGGGTACTTACTGCAGTCTTTGCCCCCTGACTGTGATGTGGGTACTTACTGCAGTCTTTGCCCCCTGACTGTGATGTGGGTACTTACTGCAGTCTTTGCCCCCTGACTGTGATGTGGGTACTTACTGCAGTCTTTGCCCCCTGACTGTGATGTGGGTACTTACTGCAGTCTTTGCCCCCTGACTGTGATGTGGGTACTTACTGCAGTCTTTGCCCCCTGACTGTGATGTGGGTACTTACTGCAGTCTTTGCCCCCTGACTGTGATGTGGGTACTTACTGCAGTCTTTGCCCCCTGACTGTGATGTGGGTACTTACTGCAGTCTTTGCCCCCTGACTGTGATGTGGGTACTTACTGCAGTCTTTGCCCCCTGACTGTGATGTGGGTACTTACTGCAGTCTTTGCCCCCTGACTGTGATGTGGGTACTTACTGCAGTCTTTGCCCCCTGACTGTGATGTGGGTACTTACTGCAGTCTTTGCCCCCTGACTGTGATGTGGGTACTTACTGCAGTCTTTGCCCCCTGACTGTGATGTGGGTACTTACTGCAGTCTTTGCCCCCTGACTGTGATGTGGGTACTTACTGCAGTCTTTGCCCCCTGACTGTGATGTGGGTACTTACTGCAGTCTTTGCCCCCTGACTGTGATGTGGGTACTTACTGCAGTCTTTGCCCCCTGACTGTGATGTGGGTACTTACTGCAGTCTTTGCCCCCTGACTGTGATGTGGGTACTTACTGCAGTCTTTGCCCCCTGACTGTGATGTGGGTACTTACTGCAGTCTTTGCCCCCTGACTGTGATGTGGGTACTTACTGCAGTCTTTGCCCCCTGACTGTGATGTGGGTACTTACTGCAGTCTTTGCCCCCTGACTGTGATGTGGGTACTTACTGCAGTCTTTGCCCCCTGACTGTGATGTGGGTACTTACTGCAGTCTTTGCCCCCTGACTGTGATGTGGGTACTTACTGCAGTCTTTGCCCCCTGACTGTGATGTGGGTACTTACTGCAGTCTTTGCCCCCTGACTGTGATGTGGGTACTTACTGCAGTCTTTGCCCCCTGACTGTGATGTGGGTACTTACTGCAGTCTTTGCCCCCTGACTGTGATGTGGGTACTTACTGCAGTCTTTGCCCCCTGACTGTGATGTGGGTACTTACTGCAGTCTTTGCCCCCTGACTGTGATGTGGGTACTTACTGCAGTCTTTGCCCCCTGACTGTGATGTGGGTACTTACTGCAGTCTTTGCCCCCTGACTGTGATGTGGGTACTTACTGCAGTCTTTGCCCCCTGACTGTGATGTGGGTACTTACTGCAGTCTTTGCCCCCTGACTGTGATGTGGGTACTTACTGCAGTCTTTGCCCCCTGACTGTGATGTGGGTACTTACTGCAGTCTTTGCCCCCTGACTGTGATGTGGGTACTTACTGCAGTCTTTGCCCCCTGACTGTGATGTGGGTACTTACTGCAGTCTTTGCCCCCTGACTGTGATGTGGGTACTTACTGCAGTCTTTGCCCCCTGACTGTGATGTGGGTACTTACTGCAGTCTTTGCCCCCTGACTGTGATGTGGGTACTTACTGCAGTCTTTGCCCCCTGACTGTGATGTGGGTACTTACTGCAGTCTTTGCCCCCTGACTGTGATGTGGGTACTTACTGCAGTCTTTGCCCCCTGACTGTGATGTGGGTACTTACTGCAGTCTTTGCCCCCTGACTGTGATGTGGGTACTTACTGCAGTCTTTGCCCCCTGACTGTGATGTGGGTACTTACTGCAGTCTTTGCCCCCTGACTGTGATGTGGGTACTTACTGCAGTCTTTGCCCCCTGACTGTGATGTGGGTACTTACTGCAGTCTTTGCCCCCTGACTGTGATGTGGGTACTTACTGCAGTCTTTGCCCCCTGACTGTGATGTGGGTACTTACTGCAGTCTTTGCCCCCTGACTGTGATGTGGGTACTTACTGCAGTCTTTGCCCCCTGACTGTGATGTGGGTACTTACTGCAGTCTTTGCCCCCTGACTGTGATGTGGGTACTTACTGCAGTCTTTGCCCCCTGACTGTGATGTGGGTACTTACTGCAGTCTTTGCCCCCTGACTGTGATGTGGGTACTTACTGCAGTCTTTGCCCCCTGACTGTGATGTGGGTACTTACTGCAGTCTTTGCCCCCTGACTGTGATGTGGGTACTTACTGCAGTCTTTGCCCCCTGACTGTGATGTGGGTACTTACTGCAGTCTTTGCCCCCTGACTGTGATGTGGGTACTTACTGCAGTCTTTGCCCCCTGACTGTGATGTGGGTACTTACTGCAGTCTTTGCCCCCTGACTGTGATGTGGGTACTTACTGCAGTCTTTGCCCCCTGACTGTGATGTGGGTACTTACTGCAGTCTTTGCCCCCTGACTGTGATGTGGGTACTTACTGCAGTCTTTGCCCCCTGACTGTGATGTGGGTACTTACTGCAGTCTTTGCCCCCTGACTGTGATGTGGGTACTTACTGCAGTCTTTGCCCCCTGACTGTGATGTGGGTACTTACTGCAGTCTTTGCCCCCTGACTGTGATGTGGGTACTTACTGCAGTCTTTGCCCCCTGACTGTGATGTGGGTACTTACTGCAGTCTTTGCCCCCTGACTGTGATGTGGGTACTTACTGCAGTCTTTGCCCCCTGACTGTGATGTGGGTACTTACTGCAGTCTTTGACCCCTGACTGTGATGTGGGTACTTACTGCAGTCTTTGTCCCCTGACTGTGATGTGGGTACTTACTGCAGTCTTTGCCCCCTGACTGTGTTGAGGGTAATTACTGCAGTCTTTGCCCCCTGACTGTGATGTGGGTACTAATTGCAGTCTTTGCCCCCCGACTGTGATGTGGGTACTTACTGCAGTCTTTGCCCCTGACAGGAGGTGGTGGAGCCCCACCTTCACACTTGTCTGGTTCTGGGACAGACACACGCCACCGTCCACCATTACTGTCACACCCAGTGAACTCGTAGTGGAAGTCATTCTACAAAATCACAAATACTTTATTTTAGAAATGCAAATAGTTCATTTTTGAATGATACTTTTTTTTATAATTCAAATTAACTATGAGATTACACAAGCTAACATCATGAGTGCTCCCAAACTTCAGTCACTTGTAGGTATATGGCTTTTATTAAATGTTGGATTTTTACCTACAAGTATACATATACACTTGATAGTTGTGTACATCCCATTCAGAGGTACAATATGTAAAGGAAGAACACTGTGCTTATTAAAATCTTCATCTGTAGCTTCTTCAGTACATGTTGCTGTTTACCATGTTGGCCATAAATTAATTATTCAAACCAAAACTGATCATTGTATTCCCCATAATTAGCATCCCCCCCCCCTATAAACGCCCCTCCCCCTTTTTTGGGAAGAATTGAAACAATAAAAATTAAGACTCCTTCCCAGAACGGACCAGGCCGGATCAATGATTAATAGTACTTACACGTTAAAGCAGAGAGATTAATGACTGGTGATAACGACTTCTTGTGAAGCATGAAGCAGATATCGATGAACACTTTTATTTTCAAAGCTCCATCCACACTGAAGTGTTGATAATGTCCTTTGGTGATAACAACTGACTGAAGTTGTTATTTTTTCTATCATATTTTATCAAGCTAACAAATGTCCCCCTTTAAGCCATTTTTAGCTCCTTGGGAGATATTTATGGTGATTACCTTATAACATTAAATATGTTTTTCACCAGCCTATACATATTTATATGTATTGTCAAAAAAAGGACATAAACTGGGAAATTAAATTTACATACAATGTAATTATAATATGGATTATATATATATTATATAGACACGGCACTGTTTTATATCTTTGAGCAAGATACTTGACTCCGCTTGTTCAAATCTATAGCTACTCAGCTGTAAATGAGTATGTGGTTGAGCAGTGCGGGAATTGAAGAGCTAGATGTGGGCACTGAAATGGCAGCACTGGCTGTATGCTCCCCAGGTAGTTGAGAAAGATATTGGCTGGTTGCAAAGGCCTTTTAACTAGGGATAATAATTTGTGAACCGCTTTGAGACGACCTACGACCTAGGTAGTGATAAAGTGGTATATAAGAACCACAATTAATATTCTTATATTTTAATTTTCAATTCACTAAACTAATTATATACCCCATAGGAGCCATAAAAACATAAGAAATAAAATACTGTTTGTGGTGCTGATATGCTTTTAATGTTAAGATCAAAACTTGTCAAAAAAAATAAATTTAGTTGTGCCTTTACTATGTCAAAAGTCAAAAGTATAGCCCAAAGGAACATCCATGCCAAATATCAGCATCCTAGTACACATATTTAATTAATGAATGCCAACCTTCTTAATAACTTGCAGGTAAAACTTGAAAATTTTCACGCTAACGCCGACGGTATTGCTATAGCTCTCTGTTCTTCGAACAGGCGAGCTAAAAATCCTTTCAATGGTACAGAAGGAGGATTTTAAGGAACAAAACCTCAAATTCGCTTATTGGTCCCCGCAACGCTGCACCCAGAGGGGCCACACCCTCTGTTTACACAAAATTAAGTTCCCTTTGCCCACAGATGTTTCAGGCCAAATTTGAAGATAAACCTCAAATTCCAATTTTGAGCCCCACCCCTCTGCATACAGGGGGGAAACATCCTCCGTTTATACAATATTTAGTCCCCTTTGACAAAGGACACAGCAGGCTAAATTTGGATAAAATCCCTAAAATATGCTAATTGTTTTAATTGTATATCTATGTTTTGTAAAGTGCTTTAGAGTCGCTTATGTTAGCTAGATAGGGCGCTATGTCAAAGTTGTTTATTCTGAAAAATTCAATTTAACTTATATATAAACCGTAAACTTTGCTTCCCAGTATTTCGTGTAATGTATACAGTCAACGGTGTATCTATATACATGTAGTCTGCTACACAAAAAAACACCCACATTGATTCAATTTACAAACGTGCCTAAGGGATATGAAATTAGAACATATAGCCTTAGAAATGATCATCAAGATAGAGAGAAAGGTACACCTGGTTAATGTATATATGATCAGCTGATCATCCTGCCGCGGTCATAACAGGTACGTGTACACCTGTATAATGTAACACACGGGGACTCATTATTGATCAGTTACCATATTTTACCTGTGGTAATATTTAAGGCCAAGAAGCATGTATTGTATGCTTCTTCCTGAATCGACTTGATACAATTGCTAATCCTATATTACAGCAAGGGAAGAACTCATTATCAGTAAATGTACATGTATTGAATTGTTATTTGCCTTTCAGTTCAGTATATTATTGAGAATGAGATTTTTTACCTACAAAAGGTTTCTATCTGAAAATACATACATGTACAGTAAAAAAACAACAAGTAATTTTAGTTTTGATTCTCATGCTTTAGCAAACTTGACAATCCCCTCCCAGACCCTATTTCATAAAAGCATTCCACTCTTTATCCATTTATTTTACACTATTAACAGGTTTGCAGTTACTGCAGTGAAATCTTCTTTGAATTTAAACACTAACAGGCACCAACAGATCTCATAAAAACACTACATAACTACATTCACCACAATAGAAAAGGACTATATACAAAATAATGTATATTTCTATATATAGAATAAAATGTCTACAATGACTATACATCTGTATATATTGAGATTGAATTTGTTTCCTCCCTTTAGCAATCATTACACAGACAAATTTGTTTGTTTGACAGTTTGTCACTCTTTTTTTCCCTATAAAAATTTGAAGCATTTTGACCTGCTATTGATTTGCTCACTTTAATGTGCGTTACACATAATTACATGGTAATTTACACAAGACCTATTATTAACCCTGACCCTATGGCAGCCTAAAAGTCGAAAAGTTCTAAAGACAAAAACAAATTGTTTATATGTTTTATAAAGCATCTTACATTATTGTAGACCATGATTTCAGTTGTTATTGATCTTAAGAAAACCAATAATGATCAACATTATGCATTTGTACGTTACTTTGACTATTTAAGTAAACTGATTGGATATCAAGTTAAAAATGGAAATTTTCATTGTGTTTTCATCAACTCAAAGTCTACAATTAAAGGAGCTTTATAATAATGATTAATTAAATTTACAACGAACACTTTCACTTCTGACAGACATTAGCTATTATCATTGATATAACATTTGAAATTTCCACAATGAACACTGTACATGTAGATCTATGTGTGGTGTCATAACATAATTACGTTGCCTTGGGCTAGACCGTAACATACTGTAGAAATTTAATTTAGCATCAGCAGCTGGCATTCAGACCAATGGCAATTACACCTTACACACACAATATATATATGCATGGCAGCTGTGATTCATGCGTCTAGTCAGTCCCAACTGGCTGATTATTGCCTTTTACATTTCTTGTCAATGTAGGGTTTTATGAACTATCTTCAAACTCCAAGGGTTTTGCTATTTATAGATACTATGTGCTAGCCTGTGGTACCAGTTGACTAGGTAACAGAATTCTGCAAATACCCAAGACTTCAAGAGACCCATAGGGCTTGTATCACCCACCTGGATATTTGAGCAATTATTGGAAAATGCTTTCAATAAAAGTAATTTTGCAAATACTTTCATATGTACTATTCATTAATTCTCCTTGGCTTATGAATGCTTCAGACCAAATGAAACGTTATACTACTCTATCCCAGCATGCTACTGGTCAAATAGCACCACCCAGGGCCTCATGGTAATGCAGAAGATGTTGTCTAAAGGTTTTTACACATTTGATCCATTGACCTTGCAATTTATTTCAGGAAACTTTATAGAATTCCTTGCCATGGTTATTAAGAATAAGTTGTTTAAATGTTTACTTTTAACACATTTGACTCTTGTTATCTTGAAAGATGTTGTGTTATGTTGAATTGTGGCTCCTGCGTATCCAATCTTAATCAATGTTATTCAGCTAGTGACTGCTTCTGGAACGTAGCCATTGCAATGTGTATATAACTGTATGCTTTTTTGAAGACAAACCATGCTGCTGTTCTTGGCACTTTCTCTAAAGATAAATGTGTTAGTCTTGATGTGTGGGTCCCACACAAAGCAACTGTAGATACATGTACATTTTCCATAATTGGTGGCGCAATAACTGGTGTTGCCTTCACCAACGGGCTATACAGGCTTCCATAATCTGTCTCGTCGTTTAACCATGTTTTCTGTTGGCTTTCATGGTGTGATGTTGTTATGTTGTTTCTATCTTTGATAGTGACTGCTGATAGTACCCCGGTTTTTACTGCTCTATATATTCTCTTAAGAGTTATTAAATCAGAATGGTACATATTACTCATTTGCATGTGTATCAGGAGATGAAAAATACACGGCGAGACCTGGGTCCGAAACCCCCCGGACTCTAGAAGGACGATCTTCCAATTGAGCTATCTGGTCGCAGACGATCGACCCAGTCCAGTTCAGCTACATTCCTCCCTCCTTTTCTAAGTCTTCGCCCCATAAGATACAATTATTTACAACCCAGGTTCGGGTATCGCCTTGCCAAGCATACACCAAATGCTTGAAACAAGGGTACTTCTATAACAAAAGAGGCTGCTGGTCTGCCTTTTTTCTATCGGATATGATTTTGCCGTCTGTACAATGTACATGGCGCCTGTCAAAAGTATCTCGCCGTGTAAAGCTCTAACACTGTACGAGTAGAAACAAGTGTTGGTCACAAGCACCATGCACTGTAACAGGAGAGGAAAAATGCTTGACCAAACCTGGTTTCGAATCCAGGATTCTCCGAACCCTTAGACGGTTGATCTAGCAATTGAGCTATCTGGTCGCCGACAATCGACCCAGTCCAGTTCCGCTACAGCATGTACATGTATCTTTACACAGATACACAGATTTATTCTGACTGTAGGAAATTGTATAATTTCCTCTGCTGTCAGCTCAATTATAAAAGTTACAATAATAAATAATGGGTGACCCAACACTCCTAATGTAGGACTTTGCGGTAGTGTCTCCGGTCGGATCCAAGGGATTCAATAGAGTTCCTTACTGATAAAGCATAATAAAAATAAAAAAGGAATCTCAACAACACGAAGACTTTTGGTGAAACTGCAGTTTCACCAAAAGTCTTCGTGTTGTTGAGATTCCTTTTTTATTTTTATTATGCTTTATCAGTAAGGAACTCTATTGAATCCCTNATAGCTGCACAGTTCCATAGAGAACAGATGTTCAATTATTAGTAATTATATTACAGTAACATTGTGAATTGAATGAGTGTGGTTCAAAAATAAAGATGTTGGTACGTATATGGGTGTCTCTTGTATATCGCAATTTTTAAATGTTCAAATGTGACATTTTCGTTAAAGTTCAATCAATGACCATTAGTATGTGTGACTTCGATGGCTTCCCTGTGGTTATAATACACAAGTGGCTGGTTCTTCCAATGACGGTCAAGGCTATGTTCAAATGACATTACGATCTCCGATGATAGGCCGTTCCATAATCATATATCCACAGTTCGGTCCACTAATACTCAAAACTTGTTTTAATCTGGGTAATATAAACTATACGCATACTTTTCAGACACACGTTACCTGTTTACTGGTACTAATATTAATATCCGGCCTCCTCTGCCCTGGCCGGGTATTAAATCAATCCAATACCTTGTAATGGAGCGAGCCCGGTGTGAATCAACAGTTGGTCCGCATCCATAAATAAGGTTGTAGTATGAACTATTTCTGTTGATATCCTGCACAATTTGAAGTTTCCTCTGCCTAAAATGTCATTAAATTATCAAGTTAACGTAGCAAGCGTAATCGAAATCTGAATTGACCGCAATTTTGGAAATTTCATCTCTCTTCCGATATAGGTCAGATGTCCAAATATGGGTGTCATGACCCAATATGGAAATTGTAATTAGCATGGCGGCATCAGTAGTAATACTATATTTGGCCATGCAGGCCATATATAGAAAGGATAATTGAGATAACATCACGCGTGATCTGTCATGGCGGTCAACAATATTTTTTTCCCCCAAGACGGACTTTGTTTAATTTCGTAAAAGAGTTTTTGCATGGGTAAGGATTCGTTTTTTCAACAATTATGCATTATTTTGATAACATTATACTCATATGAGGCATGAATTATATGCAATCTTACAAATTAACACTTTTGATTTTGCTCCATTAGTTGGCATAGGACCGCTTCGTAGCTCTGACGACGCAATATATAAAAAAATTATCTCGTCGTCAGAAAGCTACGTTATCGCAGCTACCTGTTTACATGTACCTCTTCGTCAACACCGTTGTTAGCTTGAAGTAGCTAATATAGGCGCATCATGTTTCGGTAACATACTGTTAACCGGTTGTGTAGCATAAAAACTAGGATACAACATGGACGGTATATTTTTCCAGAAAGTGTTTAGGGAGAGTCAAAACAGTTTAGAGATGGGGCTTCTACTACTGAGTTGGGAAGGGAGTTCCAAGAATCCACCACTCTTCTACTAAAAACATTTTGAGTGACCCTGGTCCTGCTCTGTTTTTTTAATAGTGTTTTGTTGTATTGATTTTACGATACGTTGTCGTTATCGTACGTGTAAGGATATGTAAATAAAAAACATACAGAGCTTTACCAAATCAAAACATTGTCTCTTACCGGTTGACATGTTGGTAGACGTCCTTCCGATGTATATGCAGTTAAAACCATCGAAAATAACAGCACCAGAAAGTTTGCCATTGTCCCTGGTTGTTTCTATCACAAAGAAACAAATGACTACAGCCTGCACGATGGTAAAATGTCACATATGCAGTTGACAGATGAGCCAGATGGTGACGGAAAGTTAACTGTTGGCCACGGAAACCGGAAATGGTGTAAGTACATGCGCAATGATACGGAAACAAGAATTTATTAATTTTTCATGTTTTTTCAATGATTTTAAGGGAAGAAATAACTCATCAAAAGATATCATTATATTAAACAATACACTTTTTTATAACTACAATAAATTAGCAGACTACTACAAAACAACGCTAACCCGAGACTCCGCGAGACCCACGGTTGCTATAGAAGCGTCGCCAACATCCGCGGTATATTGAGACAAGCAGCTGTACACAAGGAAGGCCAAACAGAACTATGGCTGCACAAGAATCGATGTCTACCCGGGATCCGTATTCCTTTCCTCGGAATCAGAATGACGACAACTTCATGGGTCAACTAAGAGCTGAAGTAAGATTTGTTTAGACTGGGTTCTGTTATCATCAAAATATGTTATACAGTCTGTTATTACTCGAACTGCCAAATGTTTGTATGCATATATTCATGGTTTATATTCCTACTATGTGTTAACAACATTAAGACAAATATTTATACAACAGCTGTACATATATTTACATGTACATGACTATAGCGATGGGGTAGGTCAAATAATTATTTCCTGTTAGACCAAAAAAATGTGTTTCCGCTAGCTATCATCCTCAGAAAAGATAGGGTAGGTACATGTAGGAAGGCAATTTTTATTTATTTTGAAAAATATTTTAACTATTTTTATATAGAGCAGGAGTTCTGGCTTAAACATAACTGTCTCTTCAATTTTAGGCTATCTGAAAGCTGTAGGTCTTTTAAATAAAATTTGAGTCACCATAGCCACTTTCAATGTTCAATTTGATGTTTGTCTTTTACCCTTCAGTTTGGTTTGATGTTTTTATTCATTATTTATTTTTGTCGACCATTTGTTGGCCCTAATGACCTATCCTGTGTTGATTGGCCGTTAAGCATTGGTAATAATAATTTAACAGTGCATATCACTAAAAATGCCTATGTAGGCACAAAAATATAGGGTAGGTAGGGTTAGTGGAAACACAAGATTTTTTTATTTGGCCTTACACAGTGCAGATGCAGCACAGGAACCTGAAAAGTGACTATTCTAATGCAATCCCATGGAATGTTGACATGCAAACTGCTCTTCTGCCTGGTTGGTCTCAAAGTCTGTCAAGGTTTTAGATCTGATATATTACAGCTAGCCACCCCTTTTTGGTTAGAAGTGTCGGACCAAATTCCTTTTAAAAACTGAAAAATCTGAAAACAGCACCTGAGGCAAGTACATGATTGTTGGCTTTGTTTGTAGATTGCAGGATACCAGAAGCCTACCCATTTAGCACAGAATGATGATCCCTGGAACAGACTCAACACCACATGCACTCTAGCTTCTTCACGTCGTGAGATCTATCACCATGATCCTGTAGCCCCAAAAGATAGTCTGGACTTTATTTTGAAATCCAAATACAATCATCATCAAGCTTTCCTGAAAGACCACAATGAGACCTTATACCAACCAGAAACACTCGGAGTTAAACATGGGTGAATATTTCTGAATCCATTCTATCTAACCAAAGACAAAGATCATCGTAAAGCAGGGCCTAAACTTCTGATGGACAGACTATTTGACATGTTTCCATTGCAGAACGAAATTTGCATGAACAAATCATTTCAAAATTGTTGCAAACTTAATGACAACATAGCATAAACTCACAGTTTATGTAATATAAAGATTCCAATTTAATGATACAAGCACAGAATTAAAAGATAATGAAACATGTGATTTAACATAAAATGTTTTATCTTGCATAAAACAATATGCTAAGTCTGATTTCAAAACATAAATAATGACAAGCATCAGTTTATTTTGATTCCTGTTTTTCAATTTATTTGTGAAATTATGGTATTAATTGCTTCTTATCAGTTCAGCCTTTCATTGTTAAAATGAATGAATTATTTTTCAGGCGCGTATTGAAGAACCGTGAACAAGAAGTTATTGTCCCAGTGCCCTACCTAAATCACCCCCTTTCTATCTCGTCTCAGAAGAAGAAGGAGAGTATCCATTCTATAGAAAATGCAATAGGTTTGTATTATATTTCTCTATATCTTTATCATCAAATAAATATAAAAAACATTCAACTCCTTAATAAACAAATACAGAAATGTCGTATAGAAAATAAACATATGATATGCTGTATGATGACAATTTACTGTATAGTTTAAAACATATAAATACATATTCATATATATATATATTGTATACAACATCTGATAACTTTTTTTTAAGAGATCGATTGTGCTGAATTCAGTCATCCTAAGTCATGAGTAAAATGTTTATCTCTCTTTAAGTAAACTAAGATAAATAAATCTGATTATGTAATTGACACTTGAACAATATGAAAGGAACTGCCTTAGTTCTTTCTTCATTGGGATCCGCCACTGCCATTGGGGGTTCCTACATTCCTACTCTCTTCAGTCAAACTTTACCATATCCAACCAAGTATATATATATATATAAATACATTACTAATAACTAACCGTAACATTTCTTTTATATATATATTTCATTTTTCTCTTCATTTTTCTAAAACCTTACAGAAGGCCACCACACACAAACTACCAACAACGGGTATTCGAGAAAACCTGACGGGGGATTTTTCGTTATTTGATCACTTAATGTTTGATGCCAAATATTATCCTGCATTAATTACATGTACCTGCTAGCCTGAAACATCTCTGTACTTGATCCTGTAAAATGTATTTATTTTAACAACACAAATATCAAAGTGACTGAATGTATTAAATTGTGGATTTTTTTTTATGTATATGAATATAATGAATATGCCTTATTACATTGCATACAATTATAACTTTATATCATTTTTTTTTTCATGTAATATTAAATTTTTAAAGGAAGCAAATTTTTACAAAGTGACAACCTTTTGCTTATGAAATACACTGATAGTACCAATTTATATAACTGGTTATCAATAAATAAATCAAAAAAAAAAAAAAAGATAAAGAACTCATTTCTCTTTCATCAACACTATTTGCGAGACACCCCAGTCTATACTGATGGCTGGACACCCCAGTCTATACTTCATTACACACTTATTATATCAACAGATAAACAAGAACGCCTAGACGCACATGTAACAACAAACAAACTTGTAAACTTACTAGATATAAACAATAAAACAAAGAATTTATTTAAATAATACTGGTGTGAGATTTGAACTTGATCACTTGTTTTCTTATAAATAATTTACAATTTTAATGCTAACAATTTGTTATGCTCAGTAACTTCAAATTGAATAAAATTTGTTTGTTAGTGGAATAATCCATTTCATTCCTGTAAAAATCAGATCACATCTTTTCATAACTAGGAGATATAAAAAGGTTTTCATGCAATTTTCAAATGTTTACTGTAGACGAACAAATATTTCCTTACAACAGTCATGAATACAAAATATGTGATCTAATTTTTATTTGACTGAATCTGTTTGAAGGCCTCAAAATTTATTCCTGTAAAGTTCAGTTTTAAAACTTGAACAAAAAGAATAAAGAAAGAAAAAAAATACAAATTAAAAAAGATAAACTTGCTTTATAAATGTTTTGTTTTTCAAGAACACATCACAATGAAATTAGTATTACTGTAGTCATTAACTTACTGGTTAGTTTTTGTATTAAAAAAAAAGGGCTCAATTTAATGCCGCAAGGAAACATTCAGAAACCTTTCCCCCAATATAGCACAGTTAATTTTGAGGCCAGAGTGAATTTGCCTTGTAAATGCTACAGTTTATATATATTTTGTTTCTTCATTAACAAAATTTCAGAAGGCCACCACACACAAACTACCAACAAGGGGTATTCGCGGAAGCAAGATGGCGGCTTCTTTGTATCCTAATATCACACTGCCGTTAACTCTACTCACAATTGTCTAATCTTCTTAAACCTCACTTACTTTCCATAAAACTTCTGCGTTAATATTTCTTACAGCTGTATATTTCACTGCTTATATAATGTTCTTAATCGCTACGTAGCATCTAACTAGTTAATGACTGCTAAAACCTTGTTTGAATACAGAATTACTAACTGATCTGATTGCTAATCCTGTCTACCTATTAACCAATATGCAATTGTCTGGCTGCTAACATTTGAGTAGTCTGTGGTACTTGAGTGTAACTGTTTATCTTTAAATTTTAATTATTCCTCTTCCAAAATTACTGTAGTTGTTTTTAAAAGTAAAAATATGAAAAAAAAATAATTTCACTTCAAAATGTTTGACCTGATAACAAATTCCTGAATTTTAAGACAATATCTATTCTAGTAATATTTTGCATTTATTAAAAAATCTACTGTTAGCATTTTCAGATGGCTCTTCATATATATCTCAAATCAGTACAATATGTGTATTTCATTTTAATACTATTTAATTTGCTATTTTTTTCTTTCTATTTTAAGATTATAAATGTCAAATTGGGCAACAAATACAAATATATGTATTTTTTTTAATACAAAATATTAAGCATATATATGATGTTTTCTCTGCTAGTCTCCTCGCACAGTCACAGTTGCCTCCCCTTGTTTGCTCTCCTTCCCCCGTGTGGTATCCTGGGTGATTCTGATTTCCCCATTTCCTGTCAGTCTCATTAATTTGCACAATCACTGTAGCTTGCCACTAACTTTTTCTCACAAACAGAAAGTCCACACAGCGCCGGAACCAACGGAGGATATTCACGGAAACATGACGGAGGATTTTATTGTACATAGGAACCAATCATCGTGTGTCTAATGTGCTCTGTCTGTAAAAACTTTCTTCATGCAGAGGATACCTGGCATTGCTCTTGTGAAAATAAACTTGGACAACATGCAATCTTATGAGTGAACTTTCATCATGAAAGGAAAATTTTCCTTGGTATTATCTTATATACCAATTTGAATTCACCGTACTTTAGTAGTTTTCTTGCTGCTTATAAATTCTAATTCTAGTTTGTGATACACATATTTTGATATATTTATTTGATGATTTTATTTATATAAATATATGTCAGTTTTACTGTAAGATATGATCAGGCATTGGTGAGAAGGGATAATAATGCACAAACCATAAGTTGTGATCAGTGAACTTTCTGTGATAAACGGTGATTGGATTATGCAAATGTATTAAGTTTACGAGTTTAAAATCTATGTATATTTTATAACTACCTAGGTAACCATAACAACAAGTTTTACTATGAATCAAAGTTTATGCAAAATTTTACAGGTTTTGTTCTTCTTTAATATTTCTTTAAACTTTATACTATAGAAATGGTATGAGTTATAAGTTATGATTATAAAAATAAACTTTATGTCAATTTCATAATTATGTTTCTTTGTGATGTCAGAGCGATATTGTCGACATGTTAAGTTTCATATGTAATGTAATAAATATAAGAACTTACGTCTTGTTGAATTTCTTATTTTTTCATTTGTAAATAGCCCACCATCATCAGATGCTAGCTATTTAAGGCTCTTTAAATCACCCTTTGTCTGTGGTCCGTCATCCGTCTATCCATCCGCCCTTAAACAAGTCTTGTTAGCGCTATTTCTCAGAAAGCACTAGCGTGATCTTTCTCTTTTTACATGAAGTTCCCCATGGCCCGCAGTTATGCATGTATAATTTTGGGACTGATTTGAAGACCAAAATGGCCATCTTGAATGAATTTTGATAGTTAAAGTTTGTAAGCGTTATTTATCATAAAGAACCTAAGGGATCTTTTCCAAATTTTGGTTGAAAGTTCATCATGGTCCCTTGTTATGCATAATTTGAGACTGATCTGCAAACCAAGATAGCCAACGCTGTCATCTTGAATTTTGATAGTTGAAGTTTGTTTGTGCTATTTCTCAGGAAGTACTGGAAGAATCTCTCTCAAATTTTACATGCAGATTCATCATGGTCCTTAGTTATGCATAATTTGGGACTGATCTGTCATAGGTATAAGTTTATGTACAAGATTCTCGTTTAGGATTTCCAACATGGGACTGGGTAATAGTAAGGAAAATGAAGAGTAAAGGAGGCAAAAAGATCATCTGTTGTAGATCTGATCAATACTCTTTGATGATGGGCGCCACTATCCGTCTAGGTTCACATTGATATTAACAACATCTATATTTGATGAGCTATATGTTGGTGAACCAATTAAGTCCAGGGTTCTTTCAAACCCATCTCATCTGCATTAATAGAATTATGGCATTTAGATAGTTGAATAGTTAAGTCATTAAACACAGATATTAAAACATCCCTGTAAGTGATTTTTGTACCTTTTATTCAGAGACCTGTACTATGTTGATTTGGAAATTTCAGAACTTTTTTCAAAAATTTGGAAATATTTAAAAAAAAAATGCAATTGTAGCGATGTAAATTTTTTAAGAAATTTACAATCCTTAAACGATAAATACAATGTACTCCCCGTGTATATAGTATGTTTGTAATGAAACTAGATGGAATTGGTCTTTATCAACAAGCATTGTAAATCAAATTGCAATAAATTGTTGGCCATGCAAACAAAGTAGATATGAAATGACATTTTTTAAACTCTCCCGGACAAAAAATATTCAATAGGACCTAAACATTCTCTGAAAATCAAAGGTTTGAATTGAAGCTTGTTTTAAGTTGGACATTTGATTAATCCTTTCACCCCTAAGCATCTTTAGTAGACTCCCATGCATTGATCTGGATGAGTCCATTATGGTCCACAGTGGTGAAAGGGTTAAATGATTCTGTCAGAATATCATCAAGGTTCGACAATATGCGTTTGTTGTTTACTAAGCTTATCTAACAAACAAGATCACAGATTTAGGGAATGTGTTTCTAGAACGATTTTACAAACAACAAATCGGGTAACTTTATAGAGCTGTGGTTATATCTAGACACCCACATTTGTTTTAATAACATTGTTAAATGGCGCCAACCTTCGAACCGCCACGTTCAGTAGTTTAGGATTTTAACCAACCAAAGGGACGAAGAGTTTTGTTTATCAACTGACTGATTAAAATTGTATTTAACAAAAAAAAACTTCGTCGCTTAATGGATGACCTGGAAGTTGATAACTCCGACAACTGTAGGAATAAAGGTCACACAGATAAGTTATAAAAGTAGACAGGTAACAAAAAAACCTTGAAGTGAAATACGAAACTTTACTTCCACGAACAGTTGCACACCATTTATATATTGTTAAACAAGAAAAAGAAAACCCGGTAGATTTGATTCTACTCTGATGAAATATCCACTTGAAATTGCTGAATCTGGAAGGAAGAAATCAGTGTTTTAGTTTACAATTCCATTTGCACTCAGTTCACTGTGCCTTAAGCTTTGAATGTAGATACTGCCTCACTGCATGTTTAAACAACTAAATACCTTCCAGTTTATAACAGTGCAATTTGGGCGTTATAACGATAAGGACAATATCACAACTCCAAATAAGCCGAAACAACTAAATTGTCGATGGGCCGGTTAACAATACGAAACAACGGCATAATTTCTTAAACAAAATGAAAGTGAACCGCCAATAGTTATAAGCGCAAGAGACCGCATGTAAAAAGTGGGTACACAAATACAGCAGCATCAACAAAGGAGACACTTTAATAATGGAAAGTCACGAACACTCACAAAAATCTAGAAATGAAATCATATGTCACGGAAGGGTAAGCTTTTCCCGCACCTGATGTGGCACCCGGCGTGTTGTCTCCATCAACTCCGAAAATGTTCGTTGGTGAACAAATATTTGAAACGTTGCGAACACTTTTTGGTCATTGTTGACAATGACATTCCGTACGTGATAGTCTGGTCGTGATGACGACTATATAATTTCCTTTAAGGTAGATTTAAATTTCCCGGTAGGACGCCCCGATCAACCCTGATTAACAGAATATCCCAATACTTAGAAGATAAAGTCTGAAATAGTGAATTAACTGATCCCAAAATCCCAATACTTAGAAAATGGAGTCTGAAGTAGTAAATCAACTGGTCCCAAAATATCAAGTATTTGAAATCAACTTTCATTAGATTTTTCTGGTGTCGTCGATAAAGTAGAACAAGCTTAACCTTCCGGAACACCTGGTCTTATTTTCCTTGTAATTGTTCAAGAGGTTCCGTTTCATTTCTCCATTTGTTCATATTTTGCCATAGTATTACGTATTACCATTTTTGAGTTCGAACTATGGTTTTGTTGACACTCGCTATATATCATTATTCTCCATATACACAACATGTCTTAACAGTTGATGGGAAACTCAAATCCAGCTTGAGGCGGACCCAAATTGGGTGTGACATTGAGGGCCTATTGATGAAGCCATGTAGACTGGAAAGTTATTATTGAGAGGAAGAATGCTTAAAAGTTCGTGACATTAAAGTCATCACGTTTGTCTTAGAGTTCTGTTGTAAGATAATAAGCGTTGTTGTACGGATATGATTCTGGAGAATGGGAGAGTGTAGAGTCTTTAATTTTAAGTTTCTGGAGGATTAATAAGTATGTATGTAAACTCTTGTTATTCAATGACAAAACATCAAACTGCGACAAGATGGTTTACATTAGTCCCCTTTTGAATCAGTAAAGTATGGTGAAGAGTTCTTTCACAAAATCAAACAAAAATAATAGAAAACAAAATGTTATCTCGTATGTACTTTTTTCTAGGATATTTTCCCCCCCCAATATACACTAGTTTGTAGTTGCAATTGGATAGTTTAATGTGAGGTGGCACGTTTCAGTGAAAAAAAACCCAATGTATGCAAATATATGAACAGAATTCGCATTTGACAAGAGGAATGGCGGTATCTAATGGTGAGAAGTCAAGTACAGCAGGGACGATGATTGTAACAAGGATGTAATATGAAAAGTTTTGACGACCTTATTTAAGTTTCACATCCACCATTCGACTGACATTAAATTAGCTGGTGATAGTACGTTAAATCCTGTACAAACAACCAACCAACATTCATGATTGATGCCGTCACGTAAATGACCAGTGCCAAAGTTCGTCTTTTACTCATGTAAGTATACGGTGGTTAAGAGTAAGGACAGGTAAAGTAGCGTATAGTTCTGCAATAAACCGCCGTTTTTAACTATGAGAATATTTGTGCTATTTAAGATAAAATACAGGAAAAGAAAGTCTGCGCCCAAGTCGTTTTTCGATATACCCAAACTATTTCAGTATTACCTGTGATTGATCATCATCTCGCCTCTGGAAAGTGTTGATTGCATATATAGTTTATGTGACCATTTGCAGGTTGTTCGACCAATTGTCAGCTGATTCACCTATAATCCTGTCATGGTTGGGGTATAAAGGTGGTAGGGTGAAGTCAAACTTACTCTTTAACGAAACATCTTTCTCTGCCTAATATTCGAACTTAAATTAAATACTATTAGAACTAATCAATATAGGAAAGGAAATTCGTCTGCAGTTGTTCAAAAAGACATGAACACACAATGAAGCTGCTTAGTTTGGTTTACCAGTATAGTCATGTTGCGTACGTTGACGAATTTTAATAACAATTGTTTAATCCACCATCCTTCTATTTACATGCAAATCATATTAAAAAGGCATTGGAAATCTTTATCTACTGGCTATTTCAAACGCGTGCCCCTCCCCCCTCCCGCGTAAACAACTTCCGTCTGAACGTTAAAGCAGTGTCTGCGAACCTCATTTTTCTAACCTTGAATTAAATGCCCACGTTCACGCGCCAGTTCCATTCTGGAATTTAGTGCAAACTTTTCAGTTAATTCTGAATTTGAACTCAATGTTTAAAATTTTAAATTTTCAGTCTAAAGTAACATGTGTGCACGTGTTCGCTACCATTTACAGTCTGAAAGAAAGAGTTTGCGTCCTATGGCATTGGTCTGGAACGCTTGCGTGATTTGCCTTGATCTTAGGGCGTAGTGCGTGTAGGCCTTCATCCTCTGTCTGGAGTTTTGTAGGTGAGGCCCTCAATCCTCAAGTGTCGAGTTCAGTGCGTGGTCCCATCAGTTTCCGGTCCTGATTTAGTGTTAATTTCTATCACTATGTCAAAACGTTCTTTAAATTATTGTGTTTCTGTTGCTTAATATCATATTCAATCTTAATTGCACTTTTGAATTTACAAAGTAATTCGAAGGTGTAAATATCCAAGACAGTTATAGCCATAACTTCTACTTTAGTAAACACATCCTCCTTATTTATAATGACTGTTTATGAATAAGCTAGAATCGTGTGGACATTTATGATCCTCAAATTTTTGTATATTTATCAAGTTTTAACTATATATTATTATTTAATTATATAATTTATATATATATATATTGGTTTATTTTTTATTTTTATTGTACAGGGCATTCTAGCTTGCTGGTTTAGAGAATAGTTGAAGAAGAAATGTTCTTCATTCTCATGTACAAGATAATTTTTGCATAGTACTCGATCTCTGGGAATTTTCTTACATGGCTAATTGAATTGCCAGTTCAAGTTTATGGTCATATATTCAAAGTTTTCTAAAGCTGTAGTTCATTTGAGTTACGTGTTTCTGGAAAGGTGCCATTACATATTTAATTTTAATTCCAATCATTGGTGTTGTGTAGACAGCATTAAAACCAAACATTAATATAATATCAAATCTTTAATATGATTAGTTCCAAAACACATACATGTACATAAGTATATGATGATGGTTACTTGTTTTACAAATTCAGGTATACAATGTACATACAATGTACCTCAATGCAGTACATACACGACCATACAATGAATTACGTAAGTGCCCGCAATACAATAACGGTTTGTATATATCATAATATACTAGTTATATACATTTTTATTATATACAATACATACATTTTATAATGGTATACATGTCCATACGTCTGTGAATTTTTCAAACGTCAATACGTTCATTTGGAATATTCAGTTTAAATTAAGTTACAGTGCTTTAAATTAATCGAAAGAAAAAAACACATAGTTGAAATACGACGGAGAGGGAATAACTCGGTATCCAATTTCTATTTACTATATTTCAATTTAGATAAGCTGATGTTAAAAGTGTGATGGAGTTAAAAAAAATCGTTCTACGACAAAGATAGAAATGTTTCATGAAATCTTATCTTCGGTGTGATGTAAGAAGGTGAACTGCATTTAAAGATACTGGATTAAGACATAATCTTGCAGACATCTTAAAAAACTGCATTTAACTGAAATAGTTAGTTTCTAGCGTGTTAATTATATCCTATAGATTGACCATTTGTACAACACAATCTCATTGTGCATGACCTGTTGTCGATAAAGATGTAAATAGCCTACAGTAGCACAACACAAACCATACACTAATTATTATACTCTAACTATGAAATAAAAATCTTGTAAGTGAAATCATTGGTCTTCTAAACAACTTAAATATGTGGTTATTATTATAATTGTATGAGATTATGAAAATTCAACAACGATGACAATATGGTGTCAAACAAGTAATTGCTTTCATTCCTATTTAAACCATAGAAAGATAACAGAAGCGAGCTGCATTGAACCATGTTATGCACAAACCACTAATTATTATATCTAAATCAACTATCAACATACTATATAAAATTACTTAAGCACATTTCTTTTGAGATTTTACACATTGAAACTATTTCGTTGATTGACGAGTTCGTGGTCAGCTGGTTAAAATTAAACGAAAACCTGTCATTCACCTACTGTATTAACATTGTGACCGAATATATAAAATAGTGTCACGTATCCTTACCTTTCTTTATCTCTGTGCTTATTCTGTTTATTTATATAGATATAAAATCCAGTCACCAATATTCAGTTAACATTTCTGGGGAACAGATTTACATTTATGTCACAGTAACCCAGCCGTTCCAAGGTGCCTGTATGAATACAGCTGGTCTGTATTGGTGTATTTAGGTTTCTCAGGTTCACCGTGTATACACACTATTTATATAAGTGGTGTATTTCTGTCAGGTTTCTCAGGCGCACCGTGTATACACACTATTTATATAAATAACATTCTTATGTCAATATAAACCTAAACGATTTCATTTGTTAATGACACGAGTAACATCACATACTAATTAACAAGTATAACTAAGAAAACAAGAAATATTGTTACATGCAAATAAGGTAAATAATGACCAAACATAAAGTACATACAATAAAGCTAATCCAGCCGTCATGAATTTAATTGTCCAATAACCCATCCAGATTTGACTTTTACTGTACAAAAGTGTCCCGTCAACCCAAGTCATCTCGCAATCCAGCTGCCTTTGCAGAGAATGAAGTTGACTGGATTATCTTCTGGGAACAAGAGTGGCCCGATTGTCTACTGGGATTTACCTACTGAGAACGGCAGTAATTGGATTATCTACTGTGAACAAGGGTGATTGGATTATCTAATTGGAACAAGGGTGGCTTGAATATCTACTGGGAATGAGGGTGGTTGGATAAATATCTACTGGGAACGATGATGGTTGGATTATCTATTAGGAACGAGGGTGGTTGGGATATCTACTGGGAACGAAGGTAGCTGGATTATATACTGGGAACGAGGTTGGCTGGATTATTTATTTGGGACGAAGGTGGCTGGACTA
Organism: Mizuhopecten yessoensis; assembly: GCF_002113885.1. NCBI lineage: Eukaryota > Metazoa > Mollusca > Bivalvia > Pectinida > Pectinidae > Mizuhopecten > Mizuhopecten yessoensis. Next base: position 577,871 of record NW_018404455.1, read on the forward strand.
TCTACTTATAACAAATATGACACAGGATTACAGAGGTGCGACTATACACTCATCTAATCTAAAGGTTATCATAGAGACCAAATCCTATGAGGTCATTCACTCTTCATTTTATGAACTTGATAACCCGAAAACAATCGAGTATGTTCGTTCCACACCAATTTTTGTTTTACATTTTATCAGGTGCGTTATAAAAATGCGAACTGTAATACATTCCATGAGAAACTGCATTTAAAGATATTTGTCAAATGACTGCAGACGAAAACCGCCTGAAAGTGTTTCAATGCTAAAATGGTGATATTACAATTAAACGTTTGATATCATGAGTCTTGTACATTGTAGGATTGTATATAGAACAGTCAATATAATACAGACGTGACATACATCATCAATTATAAACAACAAAATGGCAAAGTTTCGTTTTTTTGCAAATCTAACAAAAATGAAATTCATTAAAATAATATTATAACGATAATAGGCTATTATGTCAATTTTAAGCACATTTTCTTAACGTGTTTACTTGTGAAATCAAAACAAAAAACAAATATAACAATTAATGAACAACTTAAAAACGTTATTATGTATTCATTGTTTCTTCACTTATTCTCATATTAGCTTGAATAAAAAACAATAAACAAGATTGAAGTCGTTATTTTGAAAGTGTGGTTCTGCTTTAACAACCACAGCGTGTAGACTGTTTGTTTTACAAAGAATTGTAAATTGAGATATTTTCATTTGGTTATTACAATTGTACTTGTGAATGTATATGGTAATGATTTTTTTTATTGCTTAATAACACTCACTAGCAACTAAAATAAATTTGATTTTTAATTATCATACTTACATAAAATTGAGAGTGACTATCATCTACATTATATTTTAGTTGAAATAATATCTCTAAAATAAACCTCTGTGCGAGATAAATCCGATGCTTCGTGTTTTACATTACACAAAAAAAGTTTTGTCTACGTTGGTTTTTAGTTTTATCTGGAATGATCGTATCTGCGCATGTGAGTAATTTCTTGAAAAGATCATATGGAATTTAATGAAGTCGTTAATTTGAAAATCAAACTGGAGAACATAGATCCACATTTGAATCAAACATCATGAGTTGAATGTTTTGTTTCTTACATACTCCAAATCAGTAAAAAAGAAACAAGAGTTACATCACAGGGTGATATTGTCTCTTATCAGAAACAAACCTTTAATGACCTAGAAATCGTAACATAAATAATCAGTTATGGATGAAAATGGAAATGTTATATACACACTTTTGAATTATTGATGTCTTTTTAAAGGCACTATATTCAGAACAGAAGTAGACGTGCTTTGATTTAGAAATCTGAATATATAATTTTTCACCTTCTTTAATCAATTGACACACTTATTATGTTCTCCATTGACTTAATTTAGTAATTGGTTTTTTAGCACTGTCAATTATATGTAAAATGTTTAATCCAGAATAATAATGAAAAGGAATATCTAATATGTAGTCAGTATTGTAGGCAAAGCGGAAAGAATGATCTGACCTCTTGTCCAGCATACTAGCCAACGGAGTCGAGAACCTGTAATCTAGACAACGGCAGGGTATGCGTTTTAAATTTCTTTTCAGTGTTCTAAACGTTACGGGGAAGGGATTCCCGTCAAGTTTGTCGTCCAGTAGAAAACACAGAAAGAAACCTATGAACTCAGTACTCTAGTATACTAGACAACGGCGAGTAAGAACCTTCTAAAAGGTTGCCCAGTATACTACAGAAGGGTTGGGGTGCAAAGCACCTTTCCGGTATGCTAGATACTTAGTACTAATACGACACGAAACATCTCTTAAATCTTGTCAAGTGTACCATACATTTGGCAAGGAGTGTCCAAAATCTTCTGCTATAAACTAGACAACGGGAATTGATTCATAATCTCTAAGATCTTGCTATTCTACTCGACAACAGGGAAGGATGTTCAATAATTTCTAGTATGCCGTAAGAGTGGAATCTAAAATTACAGATTACAGGGAAGGGTGTCTCTAAAATACTGTCAAGTATACTTCACTATGATAGGGAAAAAGTGTACTTAATGTTTCGTAAACGGTACAACTGTACAGTTCGTTAAACACAAAAGCCATTCCTTGCATTTTCAAAATTCTGTTCCGATTTGTATATTATTTTAATATTGTCGATATAACATATAATTTAAAAAAAAAAAATTAATAAGAAAATAAAAATATCTGCAGTTTATACATACGGTGTCATAATATCTCGTACATGAAATGTTGGTCACGTGATGCGCACGTGATATTTATCAGCTCAGAAATGGGTCGCCATATACGTTGATATTCACCAGATCTTGTGTTCTAGTAATACCAACTCGCTAGAATGACATATGTAGGAATGAATTCTTTTAGGCAAATCTAAGTACACGACATAATAATTAATCCATGGAAACAAAAATACATGACATAGTATGCTAATTAACTATTGTAGATCCTTAAAAGTATTTGCTTACCATTCGTGATTTATCATGATGCCACGCGAGATACATAGTATATTTTGGAATATTTGAGCTACAATTAGTATTGGGGGTATTCCAGATACGCGTGGTACAGGTGTGGTAAAGGATGTATTCGACTTACTCGTGGTATTGGATATATTCGACATACTCGTGGTATTGGATATATTCGACATACTCGTAGTATTTGATATATTCGACATACTCGTGGTATTTGATATATTCGACATACTCGTGGTAAAGTATATATTCGACATACTCGTGATATTGGATATATTCGACATACTCGTGGTATTGGATATATTCGACATACTCGTGGTATTGGATATATTCGACATACTCGTGGTATT